>NC_133657.1:154025076-154102475 GCF_009905375.1 Apium graveolens | reverse complement strand
AGAATTAAATGGGCATTATAACGTTACTCTGGTAGAAGTTAAACGGATATACAAAAAGCTTGATCTTCTTTGTAAATCTTTGCTGCCATTTCACTACTCTCGGGAGAGAAGATGAACAGAAATTAATCCAAAATAAATGGCTGAATTCTTTGCTCCAATTGTGTAGTTTATACCAATAATATTATGTGGCGACAGCTTTAGTTCCTCTATGGCGACCAAGGAAGCTTTTTCGTGGCGACTAGGTAAATCATTTTCCTGTTTATTTGTGTGTGCGACTATGAGAGGCACTAGTAGCTTGTTTACTTAGTTATTTTCTCTTCCAGCTATTTGGCGACTACAAGTGCTACTAGTACATATTTGTACTTAACTTGACAAATCTGTGGCGACCAGTTAAACACAATTGTCACCCCTGGTTCCTTTTATCTTTTGATTTTTTTTTCTTTTTTTTTTTTCTTTTGTTTTTCTTTTCATTCTTTTTTTGTTTTTCTTTTTGTTTTTCTTTTCTTTTTCCTTTCTTTTTTTGTTTTCCCTTTTTTATTTCTTTTTCTTTTTCTTTTCTTTTTTCTTTTTCTTTTCTTTTCTTTTAGTTTAAATTGTAACTAAATTAATTTATAAATTAACTTAAATATAACTTATATAAATAAACTAATTTAGATTTATATACTAAACTTATTTAAAGTTTATACGATAATCATTTTAAGTTTATTAAATAAATTATATTAAAGTCCACTAAATAAATTTATTTAATTTAACAATTAAACTTTGAGTTTCGTCAGTCCCCTGAGCTGTTTAGCTGATACCCCGCACACCTCTTCTCGTACTTTAACAGATAAACATTCAATCCAAGTATGTTCCTCAACTTAACAATCCTTCTATAAATAATACCCTGATTCCTTTCACGAGCTGTTGACGCCTAGTGCAACTGGTCTGGTTCACAGACGACTAATCCCGATTCAGGTCTTCGTATTATGGCTTTGATTAAATTGTTAAACTTGCAACAACTTTGTCGCTTCAGACATTGACTGTCAATAAACAACTGTACTTTCACTGGAATCCTTTATGGTACTTTAGACAACATCTTCATTAACCTCTGTCTATACCATTTCTTCAATTCTTCAGATACCTATGCTTCGAACACCGTCTATCTTCAATCAATGCCAATACACTAAAATCTTTCGGTAGCACTTGTATACTGAATCTTCAACATTTCTGAAACCCTGAAAGTCTTTAACTTTTGTTCTTCACTGATACATGATCATATTAATGAACTTCTTTCAGTGACCTGTAGACAGACTTCAGGCCTTCTTCTAATCTTCTGATTCTTTGTATTTTTCTTGTCTTCATTCTTCCTGATTTCTTGTGTAGATGTAGTATTATTAACTTGTCATGTTCTAGTGTTGTTATCACGTAACTGTTCATACAACTACGCATTCTCACCAACAGTCCTCGAACTGAAGGCTCTGAATGATCAGATGGTACAGGAATAATTGGATCTGCCATCGCTCCTATCTGAAAATCAACTCCGCAAGATAAGAATCTCGAATCACCGCATGAATCGTACCAAAAGCCTATTATATAGTCGCACTCAACCTCTCGATATCCTATCTTTCTATTTCTTATTCCTAATCCTAACCCTCTACCTAATCCTGACAATCTAGGCTTGTTTCAGTGACTTATAACCTGTAGCTCTGATACCAAACCTGTGACGCCCTCCAAACCCGAGTTAGAAGTTTGGAGTTCAGAACACACACAAATATATAAACCTGTATATAAAATATTATATGCAATGACCCTTACTTACACAACCACGGATCGCAACAGGTTAAAGTATGAAAATAAGCCACAAGCTTAGCTTTTATTACTTCGTATAAAATCCCAACTAGTTTAGCTTACAACTAATAATAAAATCATTCTTACAAACTTGCAAAACTCAAACTATAACATAAAGCTTCTGCTAGCTCGATCCAACTCTACCTGAAATCCTAGCTCGCACACTGGACTGGGAATCCTCGCTACCAATAATTTCCTTTTAACTGTAGAATAACATAAACAAATTCACAAGAGTGAGCTAACTAGTTCGGCAAGTTATAATAACAATAACAGACGTTAAAAATGATCAATGGAAATGTTTCAGAGGAATCAAGTTTCTTGTTAAGCAATTATTAGAATTGGATATTCACTTTTAGTTTTAAAAACCAAGGTTAGGCTGGTAATTAGTCACGCACTAACCCCGAGAAAAAACACACAGCTCTACTCTATATACTGGATCCAAGGCACATATTGGCCTAATACGACCACGAATCTGGTCTGACCACGAATCTGGTCCACATAAAAACTATCCAATTTTAAAACAATTTACTATGATAAACATTGTGATTTAATAAAATAGAACCATAATTAACATTGATAAGACATTTATCCCAGAGCATAATGCAATTCATGAGCATTACCAGGGTATGTCAAGGTATCCATGAGGAATGGCTTTAAGCCCGTAGAAGAATCAGGTAATAAATGAACAATGGTTCAATGGTTATGCAGGATTTAGTTCTTTAATGTTACAAGGTATTGTAGAATATATATGTCTCTG
The DNA here is from genome assembly GCF_009905375.1 of Apium graveolens. Classification (NCBI taxonomy): domain Eukaryota; kingdom Viridiplantae; phylum Streptophyta; class Magnoliopsida; order Apiales; family Apiaceae; genus Apium; species Apium graveolens. The sequence goes on along the minus strand of NC_133657.1, from coordinate 154,099,888 downwards.
TATGTTCAAGAAATTCTGTTCCAGTGTTTGGTGTATGGTGTATATATATTAGTGGAGTAGTATCGTATTTGTGTGGTTTAGTATCTGGGAAATCAACAATCGATGGTTTACAAGGAATAAGGCTTACAACTCAAGTATCAAATAATATGATCAGGGTTAGGGTTAAGCAACTCAACTATCACGTGCTAACATATGCTATGTCTCAAGTATATTCAAAGCATTTGCAATATAATATAAGAACTGATCAGGGTACTTGCAATATATCTCAAGAAAGTTTTAGAGCATTTTCCTTATCATAAATGATTTCTAACACATAGGCAAATAACATATTAATCAGATAGCACATAGCACGTAAGGTATTCGATAGAAATAATTTTTCAAAGAAGGTTCGGGGTTAAAATGTTTTTTTATGGTATTTAATACAAACTTCTTTGAACATCTTTTCGGAATTAAAACGGTAACAAAATCATTTTATAAATACTATAACAAGGTTCGAATCCCCGAAAATGGATTCAAAATCATTTAATACTAATTATCGAGCTTAACAGTAATTAGAAAAATATTTTAAAGCTCGAATCTATTTTTCGGCATTTTTAAATCAAAAGAAATAATTAAATCTAATTAAATAATCAATTAATAACTAATTAAATCAAATAATCAATTATTATTAAAATTAATTGACCAATTAAATAATAATGTTAACTAAAATTATTATTAATTAATTCAGATTTTATTATTGAATTTATAAATAATTAAAATGAATTTTAGACATTAAAACCATGATTTTTAAAAATTAAAAATTACAATTTTGAACACTATTTTAAAAAAGAAAATCACTGAGAACAAGTTTTTGGTTTTGAAACTACGCAAAATAAGAAGATCAAAATTGGGTCTTGGCCGGGTCAAGAACCGGGTCACGAAGCAAACAGTCGGACCCGCAGCCCCAATTTTTCCATAATCACAGCGATGTCTGGTTTTTCCCGGTCCAATCAATTCGTGGGCCATCCACGAATCGTTTGATACGATTCTGGACATCTCACCAATCGTTTCCAATTCACAACAGCACCTCAGAATCAGTGCTTATGATCGTCTCATAAACCCTCAGGAAGAACTCTCCGACCAAACGACATAAAAATCGGCGAAGCTTTGAAGCTTCGCTGTGGAATCTCGATTTGACATCCAACACTAGCAACTTTATACATGAATCGAATCATTTGAACATGGTCTACAAGGATTGGTGCTTGCCATTTTAAATCAGAATTACCAGAATTAAAACCCCTAAAAATCAATTAAAAACATTCATATGAACCAAAACCCTAATTTTTGAATCCAAAAATCAAACCAAATTTCTCTATGGTTATTGAACTCAAAATTCAACATATGATATACCAAATCGACCAAAATTTCATTATCTCAATATGCAATCATCAAAACACAATAAACAACTTCAAAATCAAAAAGTCATAATTTAATCATAATTAAATTCAAATTTAAATAAAAATATAGAAAAACAACCCTTGAATCTGCTTGAATAGATTGAAGAACTGATTCAACTTTGTCACGAGCTCGATTGACTACTTGCACGCAAAAATCGGAGTTCGAATAACGCCTTTGAATCCTCGTTTCTTATGAAGAACACTATGAACTATACATATTTTTCTCTAAAATTATTATATAATTTTACTGTTATTTGTGTTTATCTATACAAAACAATATACTGTATTGGCTCTTTATATTTACGGATATTGGTACCCCGTTGGATTATATTGGATATGAAAATAGAATACTTAATCGCTAAGTATTAATAAAACTAATCCAATTCGGTACCGGTTTTTGGATAATTATTAAAACCGGGCTTTTTGTATATATAGTCTTGGTCTCAGCATTTTGATTACACGAATTACGAGAAGATAATATAATAGTTTAATAAAAATATTCCGTTTCTCGAAAATAAGGGTTTTATCGGTTTAGCGAAATGAAAATAGTATCGTAAAATTTGTACCGGGAACCGTACAGGTAAAACCGTACTCCGGATCAAAAAAGTCAAAACACGGAAATGCTCGGAATAATCAAATTTGGTTAGAAAAGAGTTTTCCCGAGACTTCCGGATAGTAAAAACGTAAAATTGATTGAAGTTGGACGACTGATTGGGCTGAAAAATTGATGGAAGTAACAACCTCTGACAATGCTCAATTTGTGAAAGAAACAAATGTTAAAGCTCAACCATTCACAACCTCTGATACTTCTCAAGTTGTTGACCGTTCAAGTAAACTACAAGCTGATGTCACAAATCCTAATTTAGAGGACTTGAATTCTGATATGCCAGAATTAACCTTTGAAAAAAGAAGAAGCTACTATGGGTAAGTAAGACACCTACACCAGTAAGAAATTCTTCTGAGACTGTAAAGAAGATCTATAGTGGAAATTCATAGTCTAGAAGAGCTAGTAGAAGAAGTGGCTTGGGACTTCCAAATGATGATTCTTATGTTGCTGATGTTTTGATTCTAAGGAAACCTGAAAATCTGACAGAAATTGGTGACAATAAATAGCTTGAAGATTTGCAGAGAATTAAATCAGTACAGATTATAAATGATCTAGTTGGTGAAAAGCTGATCTATTTTTTGGAATCTGGAAGAAGGTTGAGGCTCACTCAAGAGCACTTGAAGAATAAACCATGATAGGAGTTAAAATTAATCACTACTTTACTTAAGATAACCAACTCTACTACTGCTAGATGGTATAAATTTTTGAAGAACTTAGTACACATGAAGCAGAGAGGAATGACATACAAGTTGTAACACCCCCAAATCCGGGGTCGAGGATCCGGGTTGCCACGAGTTCCATTTCCCTTAATACCACCCAATCTTAATAATTACTCAACTACTCATGTACTGTGACCCACAATAAACATACACACCACACGTTTATAGTCTCAGAGATGAACATCCAAAAATAACCACAAGTCATTTTATTCCACAATATATGTCAATACACCCTAAAAAGGTTTCTGAATAAATTTACATTTCTTTGCCATTATTACAATTCATAGTTATACATAAGTCTGGTACATCATAAGTTGAAACCTAGCCTATTGGTAGTTCCTACCTCAGCTACAGCGACATCCACACCTACAGGAAACTGCGGAATGTTTCCTATCTGCCTGCGAATTGGGAGCTTAGTCCTGTTCATCTTTTCTATCTGTTGTTGTGTGATGAAAGAAGAAGTAAGGGTGAGCAGCAAGCCCACCAAAATAATATGTATAATGATTAACAATATGAGCCTTCTCATAGTACTCATGAAAGTCTTGGTCAAAAGAAATGAACCAAGTTGATATCTTAATGCGATGAAGTCGCAAATATTCAGTATATATACATATATACTTTTCAAAATATTGGAAGTCCTCTTCCATGCATAATACACACAGAGTTCCAGTGTATAACTGTATAAAAATATCGTTGCAAGGTGATCTCATATATCTACCTTGTCCTCAACGTTATTCTGAAAATCTTTGTCATTCATAAGACAATTATTAACTAGATATAAGTTTAAAAGATGAAGTTACCAAATACTTCACTACACTTATATCATTATAAAGCTACTTGAACTACCATTGTTCAAAGTATAGAGCTTTCAACAGTTCATCAATAGATTGAGACTACAAGACAAGATTTGAATAGATTACAATCTTTAAAATATTTATTAAAGGAAATGAAGTTATGACATACTTCATTAAGTTCTGATATATATATATATATATATATAATATATATCCACCATATACATCTTCCTTTATACATTTCCTGAAAACCTCTGCCATGTAAAGTATGAACAGAATTGCAATATCCAATAATTTGGAAAGGAAAAGAATTTTGGCATAAACCAGATATCTTGCTGATCAGGCAAAGATACCCATAAGCAACCTTTTCTACTAGTAGATGGACGAATCCCCACTGGTCATCACCTGGTCGTAATATGACCTTATGCGGACTGCCACTTCAACCACTTATGCATTTGATGGACTCCCACTGAGCCACTTACACTATCATGGACGCCCACTGAGCCCATGTTGCTTATGCCGACTCAATAGATGGACTTACTTCCCGAACGTTGGGTAAGTAATCAATTCATTTACCAAAACTGCAACCGTGTTGCGAATATAAATACACCACAGAGCCGGATCCTTCAGGTTTGGAGCGAGTATTTAAATCCCCTTAAAAAGGAAGATCTTAAATATAAAATGAGTTTGGGATCCGCTCTAACTTTTAAAAATCATTTTGAAGACTCGAAAACACTTTAAAGAGTGTTTGGAGTAAAGCTGATTTAATGAAGTAAATCAGTCCCCAGAATATTTAGAAAATGTCTGAATATTATTATTTAAATAATATTCCCATAAAGAATAATCTTTATAAAAATAATTGAAGTAGAAGTATTAAACTTATACTTGAAACGAGTATTAAATAACCAAAGATATACTTATATGAAAGTACTATCTTTATTTGAATAATCGAAAATAAGTTTGATTATTGACACCTTATTCTTTAATCAAATAAAGAATATATCAGCAAATAATCGGAGTCATAGATCCTCAAATGAATATTCAAATAATATTCTTTAATAATATAAACTGAGTCATAAGCCCTCAAATGAATATTCAAAATAATATTCATTTAATATAAAGGAGTCATAAGCCTTCGATTAATATTCAAAATAATATTCAATAATAAAATAAAGTTAAAGTTATCGAATAAACCTTATTCGATTAATAGTTTGAAACTATGACCATATATATATATATAAGTATATATATATATATATATATATATATTTATATCCATATATACAAAATCTACTCGGGATCCTCGACTCCCGGTTTTAGAAAATATTTTCACCTTTGGGTCCCTATACTAAGGGTATATGCAAATTACCGCTATTCTCTAGCATAGGTATTATCAACTGAATCAACAGATATATATGGAAAGAATACGAAACAGGCATGCATAAATATATTACCATAGCAGCATGCTTCAATATATTGCAACATTTGCTAATTAACCAACATGCATATATCGCAAGATAATGCATATACATATATACATCACAACAACAGTTATAACGGTTAGAAAACTTGCCTGAGCGACTGGGGGTTACAAATGGCTCGGGACGAGTCTGGTAACCTATAAACAACAAGTAAGTTGGAATTAAACCAAAGTCACTTGTAAATCTATACTTTAACCAACTTAGACTCTAACGCTTGCTTTGCGCTTACTGATTCTCTTAAGTCACTCGAGTACCCTCGGCTCAACTATTTTTAATAATTTAACCATTACGAGTTTTAAGGCGATTCCTTCGCGAGTGTCTTACCAACTGCCTAACACACTTAACATAATTGTTTCATACACTAATTAACCCTTTAAGGTCCTTAACCAAGGTTTCAAAGTAAGGCGAGGGGTAATGGTTCGGTCGTGAAACGCCATTACTGAAAACGGTCGTTTCTCCTAAACCGTACATCGGAATCAAACGAACTACATATCAAAACGAAGCTCGTAACATGAACTATCTAAACATGGCAATGGTCATAATCTAGCAGGGGGTTCTAGGTTCATAATGTTATGCACAAAAACAGTCTAAAGAAATCGGACGTTACGACGGCTATGTTTACGCGTATTTCCCAATTTTAATACCATTCAAACCAACCCAATTCAACCTCAAATCCAACATACAACCCACATCCATCCTCATACATCATAACAACCCAATCAATTCAATTTTAACATTCATACTTATGCCTAAGCTTAACTTTAACCCATACTTAAGTTCTTTTAATCAAACAACAACATTTACCATTCCATTTCAATACCATTTCAATCCCAAACTCTAAATCCACCAACATCAAGCTACAATATCACCCTGCTAATCAAATTATCTTATAATACATAGGAATCTAGGGTTTGGAGATGATATACCTTCCTTGAAGTGGTGGGAGGAGCTAGGAAGCCTTAAGAAGCTTTGAGAAGTCTTAGGAATGCTTGGATCTTCAAGGAAATCAAGAAAATTTCAAGTTAAAAAACTATGAAAACATCTTTCATGATGGCTTAAACTCATGATATAGCCCTAACTAAGCATAAGGATGATTAAGGAATTATCTTACCAATTTAGGAGGCTTGGATGTTGAGTTTTGAAATTCCTTGCATTTGGAATAGTAAAAAGCCGAGAGCATGAAGAACAATGCCTTGGTTTCTTTGATTTTGATGAAAAATGATTTGCTTGGCTTGGTTGGTTTGATTTTTGTGTTTGTTTTAGTTAATTACCTAGTTGCCCTTGATTTTGTGTGGTTAAAAAGCCACCACTCTCCTTCCTTCCCATGTCATGCCCATGTCATGCCCATGTCTATGCCCATGTCATGTGGTGATGTCATCCTTCCCTCCTTGTCCTCTTCTCATTGGTTGGGTGACATCACTCTCTCTAATCCCTTTGATTAACTTCCTAATTGTTTGCCTAATGACCGCTGATCTGTTATACGGTTCGCTTAACTTTCGTTCTCGTTTATCGTTTGAGGGATCATACCCGGGATCTTATTACTTAGGTTTCTTTAACCTTTCTCAATACATAATATTCCTTTCATGATCCTCTCTTATAATCCTTGAATTTAAATCCTTTTTATTCTGTTACCTTATACTCAATTCTTTCTGTATCTGGTAGATTTTCGGGAAAAAACAAAGTGTTCGGAATTGGATTCTGACGATCTTTACATACACTTATATACCATATAGAGTACTAATAAAATCTCAGAATATCCATAACAGAACCCCTACATAGTGTGGCATGAAAAGTTTTCTCATTCAGCAAAAACACTATTCATAAGGGTTTCAAAAATTTCCAAAAATTGGGGTTATTACAGTCTCCCCTCCTTAAAAGGATTCCGTCCCGGAATCAAATAGAAAATGAATAGGGATACACTCTTAGCATTGCACTTTCTAACTCTCGAGTAAATTTTCCCACATTGTGGTCCTACCACCAAACTCCGCCTAGTTTGATAACCCTTCTCCTAAGTACTTGTTCCTTTTCACTCTATAACCCTTCCTGGTTGCTCCATATAGGTTACGTCGGGTTGCATGTCTATGTGCTCACATGCCCCTATTTGTCTGGCATCCGAATTATACTTTCTTAACATTGATACGTGGAACACGTTATGAACTTGCTACATATTCGGGGTTAGGGCTAGCTCATATGCTATCTTCCCAATACTTCTTAATATATCCAAGGGTCCGACAAATTGTGGACTTAGCTTTCCTTTCTTTCCGAATCTCATCAATCCTTTCCAAGGGTTTCCAAGGGAATACCTTTAACAAACACTAGGTCCCCTACTTCCTATTCTTTGTCCTTTCGTGTCAAATCAACATACTTCTTATGTCCATCTAGGGTTACTACCAGCCGTCTTCTGATTAGATCTATTATATCCTTGGTCCTTTGGACTACTGCGGGTCCGAGCATCTTGCGCTCTACAACTTCATCCTAACATAAGGGAGATCGACTTTGTCTTCCCTCAAGGATCTCATAAGGTGATATCTCGATACTGACATATGATCTATTATCGTAAGAAAACTCAATCCATGTTAAGTGATCATTCCAATTTCTTTCAAGTCTATTGCACAGACTCTCATTATAGCTTTTAACATTAGAGCTTTTGCTTCTCAATACCCATTCTTTTCCAGTTCGTAATCGCTACTACCTTCCGTTCCTAATATTATACTGGTTATACTTTTTCTCGTTAGCGTTCTATAACCTTTTAATAACCTCGTCAACCTTAGTATCACGAATGTGTTTCCATTCCGCATACCACCACAACTTTACTACTCCTTTTTCAGCTGCTTCTATCTTCGAAAGCTTAGTCCTTCATATAGAAGTAAAAGAATTTATTGAGAGATCACTATGATCATGAACACTTGTTACATTGCATAGTTAGTACAGAAGGTGGCCAGCCTTTAGTACTTGACAAGCAATTAAACAATATATGGTATCCTACTCGGCTTCTATCACACAGATAGATAGTCATTCGGCAATACCTCCCCTTCTGGAAGGGTTGTTCTTCTCAGCTTATATGAAATGAAAAGAAGAGAAAAGAACGAATTGAAGAGAATTGTATATGTGAAAAAAAAATATACTGCCACCAAATATCTGGCTTGGAACCTACCTCTGAACTATAGAGGTTTGATATAGGAGAACAAAGCATATGTGTATTTATATCAACATCAAGTATTATAGCATCGCATTTTACATGCTTAAATATTTACTATTCCATCCATCATTCTATGGACCCATGCTCTTGCACGAGCTTATACACAATCACCTTTGAAACTCCCTCGATATTGAAAATCGAACCTGGGATCTCATTCTAGACATTATCGTTACTAGAATTCTATGCTTGCACCGCAACCTTCCTCATATAGTCATACGACCCTCTATTGATAAGGAGGAATAAATATTCAATAGGTAAATAATCTACTTAATTAGTCTATTCAATGATAACTTATACATCACCACGACCCGATTAGTGGTACTTAATCTCAACATCCATTCCAATACAACTCTCATGGTTGTAACCAGCTCATTACTCGCAGAATCATTGCTGCATTACTATGGTCCACCACTGACCTACTGTCGTCATTCACTTTCCATGAAATCTTAATATTTAACCATACGGAGTCCATACATGTCGTATAGAATACTTCTAAGGAGTTAACATAACCCCCATTCATAATTCATGAAGAACACTCCAGATCCTGACGTACTTTCATGACATGAAGCAGATAAAATTGCAGAAGAGTTTCAATCAAAGCAACGATAGCAGGTTAATACCATTCTTAATCGTATGCCTTCAATTGAAGACTTAACTCAAAGGTTCGTTTAGTCCTTTTTTCTTTTTTTTTGAAATATGGTCCTGGATTACTCTCAAGATAGGACCTTCTAAGATAGATAGCCCGCTCATGGCGATTATACGAATTAAACCTTTACCAACTACTATTACAGTTGGGTATTGCACAGTCATCAGAAGGAATGTCAATCTTTCAAATCATAATACAATCTTCACGGCTTTAACCATTATCATTGTATTCTCCTGGCACGAGCGCCGATAATTATCTTTTTACCTTTAAAGTGTCGGCCACCTCTTTGGCCTTTCCTGATAGTAAAATTTCCTTACAGTCAATGTCATTTTAACCACCTCCAAATAATTTTCTATCTCATTTCAATCACAGCTTATGCGAAGATGTTTTCTTTAAAGTCTGATGAGTAAAAATAAAAAAAAATTATCACCATTCCATAAGTTATTGCCTCAGTCTTTAGAGGTTAATCACTGTCACGACTGACTTTTAATCATACTTAGAACATCTTTTATCTTAAGTCCTAATTGCCTTGAACAATTTCGACCATTACTGGTTCGATCCATACCTTCTCGTGGTTTAACACGTGCCTCACTTGGCATCATTATAATTACGTCATATTTCCTTTATCAACATTTCTATTCTTGAGAATTTTGAATATTACCTTTCTCCTTGTAAAACCTCTAAGGTTATCCTTGAATCGTTCCTCCTGTATTCCCTAAATACAGGGCATATCAAGATACCATTTATTAATACCAAAATCATTGTCTATATACTTCTTAAAAAATTTCTCCATTGATTCTTAAAGGTTGTTATTACCTTAATCCTTTCCAATTCATACTGTCAAAACTCATACTATCCCTATTAAGGGTGAAATGCCAACCTTTAGGCATTCCCCTAGGATTCGTTTTAAGTACCGATGTTCTATCCTTAATTCCACCTTTAAAAAGGTACATGCATCCTTCCATGGATAAATCAAGTCATATATTCCTGATAAGGGTGTCTTATTCAATTATTTCCACCTCAATAGTATATGCCTAATTTCACAATAACATCTGTATTCAAAATGAGGTCAATCAATATGGCCTCCAAAAGATATAACGGTTATCCGCTTTTCTTTCCTGATTTGGTAATGATCACATGGATGTTCTGGAAGATATTGGTCGTGTTCAACGTGAACTTCTTCTTAATAAATCCTTATTTACTTTTGTTGTTTATCTCAACAGTCATCTCAATGTTGGGATATCTTTCATGCCTAGCGTCTCCCTTTCTGGGTATCATGCCCCTGGTCTTACACTTCACATTCTTGAAGGTCACTTCCTTCATCCAATTTTCCTAATTTCTTACTTCCTTGTCTCCTCAGTCTATCTGCGTCTCATTATTTATCCTTCGAACTATCTCAAGGTTTCCTCGAATCCTCCCAACTTACAAGAGATAAAATATATGTATCTCTTATACCTTCAACCATCAATTTAGCTCATGGTGAATCACCCTCATCCTGACGATTAGATACTTTTCTATTTCTATTACTACGAGTCTTTAGGGTTTCCTCATACACAACTCCCTTATCATTCCTCAAACTCTATTGCCTTTATATTCCTTTCCACTTCAGTTTCTTTTTATTTTCCTTTCTCTTATCATTATTTCATGAACCAACACAACATAAGCATTGATTTCATACATCCCGTCATTCTGGATTCGTGTCCTCAGAACGAATCTTGATAACTTTTACAACTTAGGTTCATAATTCATCATACTCGTATGCCTTTGTTCTGTCTCTAAAGCTTTTACACTATCTCCATAACCTTGGGAAGTACTTTCCTAAAAACAATTGACTGAACTTAAATCAGTTTATTATAATCTCTTGCTCCGTGCCTTCCTTGGCCTTTCACCAGCGGGTGGTCTCTCTCTTAGGAGGGTAAGTGACAAAAACAGTCTTTTGTGGTTCATCAATCATTTAGAATCTCAAATGATTCCTATATTTCCTTTAGCCAGGCTCTTGCCTCGACTGGGTCAGCTTGTTCCTTGGAACTTTGAGAGCTTAGCAACTTAAAGGTCTTGAAAGAATTTCTCACCGCATTGTTTCCTCAGGGTGGTGGTTGGGGATAATAGTCTAAGTTCTGTCTAGAAAGGTCCATAAATTATCATATAGGAGTACCGTCTCGGTTCTCCTTTCCTTACTCGACTTCTATTTCCTTAGTCTGAACGTTTCCTCCTCCTCCCCGTAATCGGGGTCATCCTTCATGTTTTAAATCCTCATTTTCCACTTCATTATGTTATGGGTTCTTTCTATCTTGATGGCGACCTCCCTGACTATCACGTTCAGGGTTTGCTCTAAATCTTATTCCTCAAACTAGCTTTTATCTAAGATCTCATCTTTAAGCTCTTGAACATTTGGAACCCAAATTCTGTAGGAATACCTCATTATTCCCTTATCATCTTTCTCGATATTAATCTTTTATCTAATTGTTGGCTCTCTGCCTTCGTTCATCACTTTTTCTGGCACAATCTGTTCTTTTCCAATAATTTGAACTGTATTACAATCTCAAACAGCTTTTCGGTACCGGCTCCGGTTACCTTCACTTCTATTTCCATTTTCTCAAAATCTCTTATAAACTCTCCAAAAGACATTATCATCTTGAGTCTCTCCTTTTTACTAAGGGCATCAGCCACCATATTGGCTTTCCCCGAATGATAAAGAATCTCCCAATCATAATTCTTGATTAGCTCTAACCGCCTCCTCTGGCGTATGTTGAGCTCTTTCTACATAAAAATGTACTAGAGCTCCTATGGTTTGTGTAAATCCCGCACTTCTCTCCATACAAGTAGTGCCTCCAATCTTTAGGGTAAAACTATTGCCACGAGCCTAAGCTCATGGGCGGGGATATCGAATTTTATATTCCCTTAATTGTCTTGACACGGACGCGATTATCTTGCTGTGCTATATAAGAAGCACCCAAATTCCTTATGCGAAGCGTCACTACAAATCACAAAATCTCCTTTTTCCATCCGACAATGCCAATATAGGGGCCATCACCAATCTTTGCTTCAGTTCTTGAAAGCTGTTCTCGCATTTCTCTGTCCATTCAAACTTCTTAGTCTTACGAGTAAGCCGCGTTAAAGGGGCTACTATCTTTACAAACTTGAACGAATCTCCGGTAGTGACCAGCCAATCCTACCTCTGGTAATTCCCCGAACCATGGTCATCAATTCCTTAGTGGTCCTTTATTCATTCTTGTCAGGACCCTCCACGGGATTCTTCTCAGCAACAATCCCTTCTAGGACAACATCCTCAACCGCTACATCCTCAATATGAACATCATCCGGTCCCTCATTAGGGTGTTCCATTGGATCCACAATCTGATCTCCAATAACTAATAAAACATCATCGCGTTGTTGCTCCTCAACCTCAGGGTTCGGAGTCCCGCTACCATATACGATAACGAACTACGCTTATATCACGATATTTATAAGGGTTCCCCTAAGGGTTTTAACTGTCAGTACTACATTAGGTAGTCCGACTATGAACTTGGCAAGAGTTCTTATTATCTTAGTGAACTTATTATCTTAACGTCACATCATCTCTGAGGTTTATAACGCTTAGCTCTGATACCATTTCTGTAACACCCCCAAATCCGGGGTCGGGGATCCAGGTTGTCACGAGTTCCATTTTCCTTAATAACACCCAATCTTAATAATTACTCAACTACTCTATACTGTGACCCCACAATAAACACACACACCACACGTTATAGTCTCAGAGATGAACATCCAAAAATAACCACAAGTCATTTTATTCCACAATTATAAGTCAATACACCCTAAAAAGGTTTCTGAATAAATTTATATTTCTTTGCCATTATTACAATTCATAGTTATACATAAGTCTGGTACATCATAAGTTGAAAACCTAGCCTATTGGTAGTTCCTACCTCAGCTACAACGACATCCACGCCTACAGAAAACTGCGGAATATTTCCTATCTGCCTGCGAATTGGGAGCTTAGTCCTGTTCATCTTTTCTATCTGTTGTTGTGTGATGAAAGAAGAAAGTAAGGGTGAGCAGCAAGCCCACCAAAATAATATGTATAATAATTAACAATATGAGCCTTCTCATAGTACTCATGAAAGTCTTGGTCAAAAGAAATGAACCAAGTTTGATATCTTAATGCGATAAAGTCGCAAAATATTCAGGATATATACATATATACTTTTCAAAATATTGGAAGTCCTCTTCCATGCATAATACACACAGAGTTCCAGTGTATAACTGTATAAAAAATATCATTGCAAGGTGATCTCATATATCTAACCTTGTCTCAACATTTTTCTGAAAATCTTTGTCATTCATAAGACAATTATTAACTAGATATAAGTTTAAAAGATGAAGTTACCAAATACTTCACTACACTTATATCATTTATAAAGCTACTTGAACTACCAATGTTCAAAGTATAATGAGTTTTCAACAGTTCATCACATAGATGAGACTACAAGACAAGATTTGAATAGATTAAATCTTTAAAATATTATTAAAGAAAATGAAGTTATGACATACTTCATTAAGTTCTGATATATATATATATATATATCCACATATACATCTTCCTTTATACATTTCCTGAAAACCTCTGCCATGTAAAGTATGAACAGAATTGCAATATCCAATAAATTTGGAAAGGAAAAGAATTTTGACATAAACCAGATATCTTGCTGATCAGGCAAAAATACCCATAAGTAACCTATTCTACTAGTAGATGGACGAATTCCCCACTGGTCATCACCCTGGTCGTAATAGGACCTTATGCTGGACTGCCACTCAGCCACTTATGCATTTGATGGACTCCCACTGAGCCACTTACACTATCATGGACGCCCACTGAGCCCATGTTGCTTATGCCGACTCAATAGATGGACTTACTTTCCGAACGTTGGGTAAGTAATCAATTCATTTACCAAAACTGCAACCGTGTTGCGAATATAAAATACACCACAGAGCCGGATCCCTCAGGTTTTGAGCGAGTATTTAAATCACCTTAAAAAGGAAGATCTTAAATATAAAAATTAGTTTTGGGATCCGCTCTAACTTTTAAAAATCATTTTGAAGACTCGAAAATACTTTAAAGAGTGTTTGGAGTAAAGCTGATTTAATGAAGTAAATCAGTCCCCAGAATATTTAGAAAATGTCTGAATATTATTATTTAAATAATATTCCCATAAAGAATAATCTTTATAAAAATAATTGAAATAGAAGTATTAAAACTTATACTTGAAACGAGTATTAAATAAACAAATATATACTTATATGAAAGTACTATCTTTATTTGAATAATCGAAAATAAGTTTGATTATTGACACCTTATTCTTTAATAAAATAAAGAATATATCTAAGCAAATAATCGGAGTCATAGATCCTCAAATGAATATTCAAATAATATTCATTAAATAATATAAACTGAGTCATAAGCCCTCGAATGAATATTCAAAATAATATTCATTTAATATAAAGGAGTCATAAGCCTTCGAATAATATTCGAAATAATATTCAATAATAAAATAAAGTTAAAGTTATCGAATAAACCTTATTCGATTAATAGTTTTGAAAACTAAGACCATATATATATATATAATTATATATATATATATTTATATCCATATATACAAAATCTACTCGGGATCCTCGACTCCCGGTTTTAGAAAATATTTTCATCTTTGGGTCCCTATACTAAGGGTATATGCAAATTACCGCTATCCTCTAGCATAGGTATTATCAACTGAATCAACAGATATATATGGAAAGAATACGAAACAGGCATGCATAAATATATACCATAGCAGCATGCTTCAATATTTTGCAACATTTGCTAATTAACCAACATGCATCTATCGCAAGATAATGCATATACATATATACATCACAACAACAGTTATAACGGGTAGAAAACTTGCCTGAGCGACTGGGGTTACAAATGGCTCGGGACGAGTCTGGTAACCTATAAACAACAGGTAAGTTGGAATTAAACCAAAGTCACTTGTAAATCTATACTTTAACCAACTTAGACTCTAACGCTTGCTTTGCGCTTACTGATTCTCTTAAGTCACTCGAGTACCCTCGGCTCCACCATTTTTAATAATTTAACCATTACGAGTTTTAAGGCGATTCCTTCGCGAGTGTCTTACCAACTTCCTAACACACTTAACATAATTGTTTCATACACTAATTAACCCTTTAAGGTCCTTAACCAAGGTTTCAAAGTAAGGCGAGGGGTAATGGTTCGGTCGCGAAATGCCGTTACTGAAAACGGTCGTTTCTCCTAAACCGTACATCGGAATCAAACGAACTACATATCAAAACGAAACTCGTAACATGAACTATCTAAACATGGCAATGGTCATAATCTAGCAGGGGGTTCTCGGTTCCTAATGTTATGCACAAAAACAGTCTAAAGAAAATCGGACGTTACGACGGCTATATTTACGCGATTTCCCAATTTTAAACCATTCAAAACCAACCCAATTCAACCTCAAATCCAACATACAACCCACATCCATCCTTATCACATCATAACAACCCCAATCAATTCAATTTTAACATTCATACTTATGCCTAAGCTTAACTTTAACCATACTTAAGTTCTTTTAATCAAAACAACAACATTTACCATTCCATTTCAATACCATTTCAATCCCAAACTCTAAATCACCAACATCAAGCTACAATATCACCCTACTAATCAAAATTATCTTATAATACATAGGAATCTAGGGTTTGGAGATGATATACCTTCCTTGAAGTGGTGGGAGGAGCTAGGAAGCCTTAAGAAGCTTTGAGAAGTCTTAGGAATGCTTGGATCTTCAAGGAAATCAAGAAAAATTTCAAGTTAAAAACTTGAAAACACTATTCATTGTCTTCTTCTTTGATTAAATGAAGAAGATTGGGAAGGAATTGATGGCTCATGATATAGCCCTAACTAAGCATAAGGATGATTAGGGAATTATCTTACCAATTTAGGAGGCTTGGATCTTGAGTTTTGAAATTCCTTGCCTTTGGAATAGTAAAAAGCCGAGAGCATGAAGAACAATGCCTTGGTTTCTTTTTGATTTTGATGAAAAATGATTTGCTTGGCTTGGTTGGTTTGATTTTTGTGTTTGTTTTAGTTAATTACCTAGTTGCCCTTGATTTTGTGTGGTTAAAAAGCCACCACATCTCCTTCCTTCCCATGTCATGCCCATGTCATGTGGTGATGTCATCCTTCCCTCCTTGTCCTCTTCTCATTGGTTGGGTGACATCACTCTCTCTAATCCCTTTGATTAACTTCCTAATTGTTTGCCTAATGACCGCTGATCTGTTATACGGTTCGCTTAACTTTCGTTCTCGTTTATCGTTTGAGGGATCATACCCGGGATCTTATTACTTAGGTTTCTTTAACCTTTCTCAATACATTATATTCCTTTCATGATCCTCTCTTATAATCCTTGAATTTAAATCCTTTTTATTCTGTTACCTTATACTCAATTCTTTCTGTATCTGGTAGATTTTCGGGAAAAATCAAAGTGTTCGGAATTGGATTCTGACGATCTTTACATACACTTATATACCATATAGAGTACTAATAAAATTTCAGAATATCCATAACAGAACCCCTACATAGTGTGGCATGAAAAGTTTTCTCATTCAGCAAAAACACTATTCATAAAGGTTTCAAAAATTTCCAAAAATTGGGGTTATTACAATAGCAAAGAAAACCTTTTTGGGTGCCACCGTATCCTAAGAAAGCACACTTGACAGATTGTGCGGTAAGTTTATTCCTTTCATGTGGTTGAAGATGAACAAAACAAACACATCCAAAAATATGAAGATTAGAATAATCTGGTTCATATTTATATAAACGAAGGTAGGGAGATTCATTATTTAAGGTGGGAGACGGTAATCTATTTATCAAATAAACAGCAGTGGACAGAGCTTCACACCAAAATTGAGGTGGAACACAATACTCAATGAGGAGAGTTCGAACGACATCAAGAAGATGACGATTCTTTCTCTCAGCCACACCATTTTGTTGTGGAGTTGATGGACAAGATCTTTGTGATATGATTCCATGATTTTGAAGGAATGATTGAAATTTGTTTGATGCATATTCACCATCCGAATCAGATTGCAAAATTCTAATTTTGCAGAAAATTGTGTTTCGATTAAAGCATGGAAAGTTTTAAATGCATTAAAGACCTCGCTTTTGTATCGAAGAAAATATACCCAAGTATAACGAGAGAAATCGTCAATGAAAGTTACAAAATACTTGTAATGTTCATGAGATATTACTGGTGAAATACCCCATACATCAGTATGCACAACTTCGAAATCTTTGGTGGTGTGAGATTTATGTAATGGAAAGGGAAGTGTTTTGCTTTTACCAAGTTTGCAAGATGCACAATGAATATTGTCTTTATTCGAAGAATTCAAAGCTTTATTCTCGAGCAAACCAGATTTAAGTAGGATACTAAGAACATGAGAATTTAGATGTCCTAGCCGTTTATGCCACACTTGATTATTACAATCAGTGGCATTACAAGAGACATATTTTGATACTAGAGAAGGTGATGGGAGTAAAGGAAAGAGACGTCCCACTTTAGGCCCCTTCGCGATCATCTTCCCTGACACTTGATCCTGCACAAAACCAGAATTTGAAAACTGAACCGTACAATTGTTATCAACTAACTGGCCAACAAATATAGGATTAGTATACAACTTTGGGGACACAAAAACTGTATTAAGAGAGGATGAAATATCACCAACAACAGTTATAGGTAAAGAGTTACCATCAGCGGTTTGAATATGAAGACCCCCTTTATACTTTTGAACATTATTTAGGGGTACTGTTGTGCTAGTCATGTGATTTGAAGCAGCAGAATCAAAATACCAAGGCTTATGAGCCGAATTTTTGTTACCTGAAATTCCTAAAGTTGAAAATGCATTAACTATCATCTGCTGGATCATTTCAGGAGTAACAGAGGACTGACCAAAGTTAGAAGCATTTGAGGATCCAACTGAGACATTGTAGGCAGTTTCAGACTTCCTTGGTGGCCGGATTGGACAATCTTTAATGATGTGCCCTGCTTTCTTGCAATAATTGCCGAACTTTTTAGTGCAATTAGTAGCAACATGTCCAAATCCTTTGAAACTGTAGCATTGGACATTACTCATATCTCTTCCACCTCTATGCTTTCCTTGGGCAGCATATGCAACAGGAATTGGAGAAGAGTTTTGTACTTTCTGATCGATGAAAGTTTGTGTCACGAGCCGTTGTTCTTCCCGAAAAAGCTCATCTATGCAATTATCAATTGAAGGAACTGGATTTCTATTCATTAGGTTGGACCTCACTGGTTCAAAATCTCCCAGTAGTTTCATTAAGAAAGGATCACGTTTGCTCGTCTCATGTACACTTTGGACAACAGTCAGTCCTTCAGCAGGAACACTCTCATACACAATATCAGTGTATTCATTCCATAAATTCTGAAAAGAAGAATAAAACTCTTGAATCGTCAAGCTTCCTTGACTGAGTTGTCCCAACTTAAGCTCTAGTTGAAAACGCCGGGCAGCGTTGCTTTGGTTGTAAACTTTCTTCAAGTAACCCCACATATCTTTAGAAGTCTTGTAAGGCCTAAGATTGAGAATCATGGAGGGTTCCATACTCCCAAGAATCCAAGACATAATTTGAGCATTCTTCACCTTCCATTTCACAAGTTCCTCTTCTTTGGCGTCGGGTGCAGAAACCGTTCCATCAACGTAGCCCTTCTTTTCCCTTGACAAGAATTTCAAATTGGAAAGACCAAGCACAGTAGTTCTTCCCATTAAAACGAACAAGAAAGTTGTTAGATTGCTCCAATGACATGATTCAAGAAGAAAAAAGAACCAACAGATGAATTCCAAGAAGGCCAGACTAAAAAAACACTGATTATGAAGTAGGACAAGAAGTGCAGAAGCAGATTTTAAATAATCAGCTCCGATAGCATGACAAAGATGTGTGAAAATGCTTATTTCTTTAAATGAAAATGTTATACAACAAGCTCATGTATTTATAGGTACAAATCAACCGGCGAATCCCACTAAATCTGCCTAGAAATCAGCCTACAAAATCCCCTATAATCTGCCTATCATATCCCATAATATCAGCCTATATAAAGCTTAATATAGCTAGTACAAGTCAAAGATTTACAGCTAATAAATAACAGTTATATATATACTAATCGCCTAATAAATAACACATATAATTCATAGGAATGATGATTATATTGACAGGCACAACCCCTCCAAATCATAAACTAAACATTTTATCATGTTTTTAATGCTTGGACAACCCCTCCAAATCATAAACTAAATATTTTATCATGTTTTTAATGCTTGGACGTCAACTTTTAACAACCAGGGGTTTTAGAAATTCACACTAAGTTATAAAATGTGGCCAGGTTCTAAAATTACTTCTATTTCTACAATCACGTGCAAAGAATATACCTCATTCTTTTCGGCACTGCCCGCTGCCATCAATCGCTTAATGCCCGCTGCCATCAATCGTAACTCCCCTCAGTGGCCAAACTGTAAATATAAGCCAAAAGATTCAATGACTCGGGTTTATCATTTAGATATTTTGTGCATATATTGAAAAATCGCATCAAGCAGATGCCGCTACCCTTTGGATATAAATAAAAAATACATCATCCCGATTTTTACTATTAGGTTAATTTTATCGCAAATCTTACAAACCATAATTTAAAGTAATTGTAGTAAATATCACGCGTTTCAACCAGAATGTGATGTTTCTCATAAAGCTTGCCACATCGACTAGTTTATGTAAAATTATTTGGAAAATGTTATAAATAGAGACATATGGCCTACATGACAACATAATTACCTGGATGGGGTATATGGATGATCATTAAGGTCCGTGGCCTAAGGAAGTGATTTCCAGTGCACTTTGGATGGGTGCTTCTCTAAGGTCAGTCTACCCGAAGTGGTGGAGCCTACATCATAATTTGTGTCGGGGGGCTTGCGTCCGCATAGCCCCTGAATTCTCGTATAATATTACACTTCGTATTAAAAACAAAACCACGCACTCTAAAATCTATTTGTAATTTTGTGGTGGAAGTATCGCGAAGAAGAGTCTAATATTTATCACCTCAACTTATTTCAGAATTATTTATAATATAAATCAATTAATTAAATAATTGATTAATCAATTTATAAAATAAATAAAATTAATTTTTAAAATTAATAAAAATAAAAATAAAACAAAATTCCAGAATCACTTGTCAGAATCCAGACATCTGACAATTCAGATCAAAACCGGGTTAACCAAACAAATCAACCGGGTCACAATCCGGGTCATGAAGAACATGACCGGATTATTTCCAGAATCCTGCGACTTCACCGGATTCCGGTGAGTCTAAAACGGTCCCAAATCAACACCGTTTGGTACGGTTTTTGGGTGTTTTTCATTATAAATCACATCAACAACTCAGTCCAACAACCCGTTCATCAAAATCATCCTTGCAACAACTTCTCCGGCCAAAAACGACATGAACTCCGACCAACATACAAAATCACTCATTTGTACATGAACCTCGATGATTTATAGTGCAAAACAAAGCTAAGAACACGTATAATCAAAGCCCTAATAATTCAGGAACCAAATATTCACCAAAATCACGAAGCTAGGTTTTGAATATTGAACATAAACCCTAGTAATCGAATATTACTATCCATACATCGTTCATTCAATTAAACACCATGAATCGACTGTAAATCATCTAACAAAGCTATATCAATCATCAAAATATCATAATAACCCTACAATCAAAAAGTCCTAATTCGAACAAAAACCCTAGAAATTGAAAATAAAAAACGATGCATTAAATCATGAAATTGATGCTAGAAACAGAAAGAACAGATCAAAACCTTCGATTTGGGTACTGGAATCACTTGATTTGATGTTGTAATCTGCTCGAAATCAACGGTTTAATTCTCGACCCGGCCATATTCTTCCCGACCCGATTTGCAGAGAATTTTGTAATTTTCTGATTTTTAATTACTTAATGAATAATAATTAAATAAAAATTAGGTTATTTATAGTATTGAAATTAATACTCCTAAATAAAATTAAGGCCCTAATTCTACATTTTTTTTAAATTAATAGGCCCCTAATTTTATAATTTTTGAGTATTAAAATTTAATTTATAAATATTTTATATATACAATATATGCCAAAACTCCCCAAAACACAAACATCTGTCTAATCTTCATAACTATCAATATTATAGTCCTGTTAAATATTTCAATTTTATAAGAGGATTAAAACTTCTTGCGCTTTAACCAACTTTGTACCCTCGACGAATCAACCCTCGTCATTTCCTGTTAATTTTGAGGGTCAACAAATTCATGCAATTAGTTGTACGCACTCCAACGATTACTATTTAGATATTTTTTCATATCCTTAACTTTGTCGTTACCTATTTAGGCACCAACTCGAGGCACTCCGTGGTGAAGGTAGGGCATGCCATCCTTAAAACAAATTCACTTAGGAAATTAAGGCATACCTTTCTCGGCCTTGTGGGTAAGATCAAGTGTAGTATCTGTTCTTATCACTTTAATATATGATATGTGGGACATTGGTTCACACGATATTAATTTAATTTTTTTAACGGTGAAAGATCCAGCACAATAGCTTGCTATTATGGTCTTCATGTGTCGCTCAAGTGTTACACTACTGCTCGGGCCTGGCACAACCCCTCCAAATCATAAACTAAACATTTTATCATATTTTTAATGCCTGGACGTCAACTTTTAACAACCAGGGGTTTTAGAAATTCACACTAAGTTATAAAATGAGGTTAAGTTCTAAAATTACTTCTATTTCTACAATCACGTGCATGGAATATACCTAATTCTTTTCGGCACTGCCCGCTGCCATCAATCGCTTATTGTCCGCTGCCATCAATCGTAACCCCCCTCGTTGGCCAAACTGCAAATATAAGCCAAAAAATTCAATGACTCTGGTTTATCGTTTAGATATTCTGTGCATATAATGAAAAATCGCACCAGGCAATTGCCGCTACCCTTTGAATTTAAATAAAAAATACATCATCCCAGTTTTTACAATTAGGTTAATTTTATCGCAAATCTTACAAACCAGAATTCAAAGTAATTTGTAGTAAATATCACGCGTTTCCACCAGAAAGTGATGTTTCTCACAAAGCTTGCCACATCGAATTGTTTATGTAAAATTATTCGGACAATGTTATAAATGGAGACATATGGCCTACATGACAACATACTTACCTGGATGGGGTTTATGGATGATCATTAAGGTCCACGGCCGAAGGAAGTGACTTCCATTGCACTTTAGATGGGTGCTTCTATAAGGTCTACCCGAAGTTGTGGAGCCTACATCATAATTTGTGTTAGGGGGCTTGCGTCCGCGCAGCCCCCGCAATTCTAGTATAATATTTGTCACACCCCCAACTTAACCAGCAAATTAAATATAACTATTACAATATTTAAAATAAGTAAACACAACATAATCCAAGATCTTACAGTTTAGGGTTTGGAACAGCCCAACACTATCATCTATTACAACTGATTTTAATATCGAATCCTCACACATAACTATCTCTCATTCTACCTGAGCTCGAACATACGCATCAGCGTCACAGGTCTTACAGGCGGTCTGCTTGAATCTAACCATAGCTGCTAGCTGAAATATCAGGGTAAGCAAGAAGTGAGTCAAATGCTCAACAAGTGCTAAACAATAAGATACAAAACATAAATCGAGATATATATTAAAGAATGACAATGTTAAGACATAACCAATGATAACAAGAGATAAAACTTTGGGTGATGGCATCATTTGCTTGTTTCAAAACAATTTCAAAATCATATCTTAATCAAAATCATTTTATGACGCTACGGATTACAGCCGGTGATCAGCCGCGAAGTAATCCCGAACCTCGCTGGGTTCTAAAACATTAATGGGATCCCTAGGCAACTTTAAAGCCTACATAATAAATGTGGAAAGGACTCGCGTCTCAGTCCAAATCCACTATTCAGAGAAAACATTTATCCCCCTTTGGGACTAAAAATTCACATTTTAATCATTTTAAAAACTGATGCCGATTTATGACAAAATCTCTTTTGACTGTAAACATTTTTATCAAGGGATTATAGATCAACTTGAAACACTGGATATATGTCACAAAATCTCAAGGCCATGATCCACTAGACTTTACTCTATTAGGGTAACTGAAAGGTTTCCATACACAAGAAATTGGACAAGGAAATTTAGCAAGGCTATTGGATATTATGAAAGAGTAATGCCAAACTAGGCTTAAAGCAATGGTTTTCGATAAGGTACAAGTACTAGAACATCAAGAAAATAAGCTTCATGAATACTAAGGGTGTTAAGGTATGAAGAAATGATCTTTAACTCAGGATATATCATAATTGTCAAGCTTTAGGATAGGAAAGAAGGGTATCAATCAATTAGGGACAACTTTGATAAATATCTGGCTTTCAGGTATCAAGGTAAGGTTCTATAGGGGTTCAAGTATCAGGATGAGATATCATTACTTAGGAATCATTAGCATGGTAATCAAGAGGATCAACCGAGTACTATAACAACTCTTTATTTTATCATGGCACTCGAATTACTTTAATATACTGTCATGATAAGACTTTTGAACTACTTGAAATACGTACTCGAGGGTTCATGGCATTTCTATATGATTCAAAGATAAACATAAGATACACTTGATTCAAATATATCAAAATGACTCAGGATAGTTGCATCAATATATATGAACTATTTGTAGTGAATACGAGGGACAAGTTGAATCACTTGCCTTGAGAAAGGCTGGTCTGGTCTGGCTGGTAGGAGCAAATGGAAGCTTCACTCGACCTTTATGGCAAGTTTACCCTCGTCTCGAGATCCTACATAATAATAATAATCCTCATTATAATATAATCTCACCAACTTAACCTATTTATAACACAAATGACACTTAGGCCTATATGCACGCAATTTATATTCACCTTATAAATATAATTGTACACATAGCCACATATATTCACATATCACATTTTAATACCAAATAATACCACATACACCATAATGCAACACTAGGCTTGGATGATCTCGACTCACAACTTAAGTCACTTAGTCGCTATACTTAGACAAGGTCTCCAAATTTTGGCTTCCTAACTCAATGTGCCTTTACTAAACTATCCAAGACCTATTGACCCTCACTTGGGCCTTTTGCTCTACTGACTTTATACTATCTTACCACCATAGTGGTCAACCTAGATCTCACTCCTAAGTATTCTAAAACTATGTGATAAGTGAAAGGGCTCACTGGTGTAAATTTCAGAATGACATCTATGGTTTCTTGAGTGCATTAGACACCCTTAAACTACTAGTTTTCCTCCAAAACTCTTACACAAGACTCTCCTGAACTTAGGGCATCTCCCAAACTTGATGTGGCTCAAGGGCCTAGCTTGGGCCTCCTTGGGCCTAAGCTTAAAGTCCATGGTTCCCCTGTTTTTCTGGGCAGAAAACACCCTGACTTGAATTAACTTGTGACACATGGTTCTAACTCATATCCTATATCCTATGAACTATGGTTGGAAAAACTTCTCTGACACTCCCTCTAACTAAGGCCCAACAGGGCCTAATGAGGGCCTACCCATGACATGGTCAAAACTTCCTATTTCTAAGTTGCAACAAAACTGTCCCCTGTTGGACAGATTTTGTGATTCCACTTGTGCACCTAACCAAATGACTTGTAAACCTCCAACCAACACCTAAAACCTTTCATATACTCCTAATGCTAGCTTCTGGTGGCTTGGGTCTTAAAGTGCACATCAATGACATGGTCAAAACTCACTCTAAACCTCAGGGTACTAAACTGATTTTCTGCAGAAACTAAAACTCTCCTTTCTCCAAGGTTTTTACTTAACAAACTCAATCACCAACAACCCAAATACCCAAACCAAGACTTAAACATGGTGATCTACTGAACCAACTTCCTTTCAATCAAAATAATCTTGGTGGAGATCATCCTTACCTAAGGTGCAACATGGCAAAACAAAGGAAATCACATTTCACAACTTACAAGCAATCAAGTTTTTGAAAATAACAAGTTATGTATTTTTATAAAATATATACACGAATTATTACCATACATCAAGGAGCACTAATCAAGATTAACACCTTATCCCTACTGAAATTAAAGCTTACTAACAAAATCTTTCCAAATGATCAAAATCTTCCAACATTCCAAGAGAAATCCACATGCATGCATAACTTCGAGTTTTACAAACCAAAACAACATATTTTCTAAATATAATCTATTATGAAATTGACATGCAAGCATAGAATAAGCTATATCTAGATGATCACTTAGCATGCAAAGAGTTTCATCAAGTTTTCACTACAAAATTCATGCCATTACCATATAAACATACAAGAATTGAACAAAGCAACAAGAATGATCTCAAGGACCATTCATTCGGCTCCCTTAAGGTCATGGCCGAATGAAATGGAAGGGAAATGGCCATTCAACATCAAGAGTTTTCTTCTCAAGACTTGGCACTTCACCATTCCTTGTAGTCCTCTCAAAAACAACCTTAAATCCATAAGAATCAATGTTGTACTTTGAGTTCCAACTAAAACCTTGACATGCAAACTTAAAACTTAAACTTTTCACTCAAAACTCTTTGAAGTATATATGATCATGATATGGGAAGTAGTATTTACTTGTATAGAAGGTGAGAGCTTGAATGAGGAATGAAAAAAAGGGGAGGGGGTTGGTTCTCGGCTAAACCCCGAGAGGAGAGGGGGAGGGCCGAGAGTGAGAGGGAGGAGGGAGGGAGGAGAGAGTGAGGTGTGGGTGGAGTGTGAAATGATCATGACACTTTGCTTGTTTTATGGTTTTTGATTTGACAAAATATGAGTGGAAATAAGAATTGACAAGAATAACCTTCCAATTATACTTAGATCATTTTGCATGCAAAGACAAAGAAGGAATTTGGCTAGTAAAATGAGAGTTAGTGGAGTTGGAATTGTCTCTTTAGCCCTTTAAATTGAATAGAAAAGGATTTGCATGCAAGGGCAACCATGTAATTTGATAATTAATAAGCAACTTATTTTCAAAGATTTATTTTTATATAATAAAATAAAAGTTCAAAAATTATAAAATTTATACCATAAAATAATTTGGATTTTTAGAGATTTTATAAAACCACTTTCAAGATTTATGAACAAAATATCTTTTAAAAGAAAATTTCTCCAAGGCTTAGAATATTCCTTATAAATCAAAAATAAAGGAAATAAATAAACTTTTACTTTGAAAAATCATGTACTACACATAAAAATTTTACAATGCAGAAATTCTCACTAACACATCGTGAAATCATTGATCATATTTACTTTCGACTTTAATATTATACCAAAACCACAAATAATATTACACGAAAATGCCGGTCATAATATCCTCTCCCCCTTAAGGGATTCTGTCCCCAGAATCTAAGAGAACATATGAGGATACCGGAAACGCATATCAGACTCTAACTCCCAAGTCGATTCTTCGACCTTAGGGTTCCTCCAAAGTACTTTTACTAACTTTACTAACTTGTTTCTAAGACTCTTCTCTTGCCAGTCGAGTATTTTGACAGATGCTCCACAAATGACAGGTCTGCCTGAATTTCTACAGGTTCATATTCTATCACATGGCTAGCGTCAGGATTGTACTTCTTAAGCAACGACACATGGAACACATTATGCACATGCTGATACTGAGGTGGTAAGGCTAACTCGTGGGCTACCTTCCCCACTTGACTCAAAATTTCAAAAGGACCTATATATCTAGGTGCTAGCTTCCCTTTCTTGCCAAATCTAGACAACCCTTTTCTAGGCGACACCTTCAGCAAAACAGCTTCGCCAACTTGGAATCGAACATCCTTACGCGCTAGATCCGCATACTTCCTTTGTCTATCTTGAGCAGCAAGTAGCCTTTTCTGAATTAACTTGACTGTATCATGCAACTGTTGTACCAATTCCGAGCCGAGAATCCTTCCTTCTCCTACTTCATCCCAACTTGTCGGTGATTTACATTTTCGCCCGTACAAAGCTTCGTATGGTGGCATGCCAATACTGGAATGATAGCTATTGTTGTAAGAGAATTCAATCAATGGCAAGTGGTCGTCCCAACTTCCTGCAAAATCGATTGCACAACTGCGCAACATGTCTTCGATTGTTTGAATTGTCCTTTCGCTCTGACCATCAGTCTGCGGGTGGTACGCCGTGCTCATATTCAACTTCGTGCCAAGACTTTCTTGAAATTGCTTCCAGAATCTCAAGTTAAATCGGGGATCTCTGTCTGAAACTATCGATACGGGTACTCCATGTCTTAGTACGATTTCACGCACGTACAGATGAACCAATTTGTCCAATGACGATTTCTCATTAATTGGAAGGAATGCGCCGACTTCGTAAGGCGATCAACTACAACCCATATAGCGTCATGTCCGGATTTCGTTCGCGGTAGTCCCACTATAAAGTCCATAGCAATATTTTCCCATTTCCATTCTGGAATCTTTAAAGGCTGAATTAATCCGCTTGGTCGTTGATGTTCTGCCTTCACTTTCTGACAAGTATAACACTTCGCAACCCATTCCGCCACGTCTCGCTTCATATTTGGCCACCAAAAATTCTGCTTTAAGTCCCGATACATCATAGTGCTTCCCGGGTGGATTGAAAATTTCGAATTGTGGGCTTCTTGTAAGATCTCATTCTTTAATTCAGGTACATGAGGAATCCAAATTCTGGAGGAAAACCTTAGTATCCCTTGCTCATCCTTTTGAGTATTAATCTCCTCTCCAGTTAGCTGATTCTTCTCTTTCTCCATTACTTCTTCTTGACATTTCTTTATCCTTTCCACTAGTGTTGGCTGAAAAGTCATTACGCGACAAACTTCTTCAACTTTTCCACAATCACAAAGTTCCAGTTCAAATCTCTTGATCTCTTCAGAAAATTCCTTTGGCGTTGCCATCATATTCAGTCTCTCCTTCCTGCTTAGAGCATCGGCCACAACATTCGCCTTTCCAGGATGGTAATTTATCGAGCAGTCGTAGTCCTTGATCAATTCCAGCCATCTCCTCTGCCTCATATTGAGCTCCTTCCGAGTGAAAATGTACTTTAAACTCTTGTGATCTGTGTAAATTTCACACTTTTCTCCGTAGAGGTAATGTCTCCAAATCTTAAGTGCGAACACTATGGCGGCTAGTTCCAAGTCATGCGTCGGGTACTTCAACTCATGCGGTTTCAACTGTCTTGACGCATACGCGATCACCTTACTGTGTTGCATTAACACACAGCCCAATCCCTTATGTGAAGCGTAGCTGAATATCACAAAGTTTCCTTGGTCATCTGGAAGTACTAACACTGGAGTTGTTACCAACCTCTGTTTCAACTCTTGAAAGCTATCCTCACATTCTGCACTCCAATCAAACTTCTAATTCTTCCCGGTTAACTTGGTCAATGGCGTGACGATTTTCGAAAAATCCTTGACAAACCTTATATAGTATCCTGCCAAACCTAAAAAACTTCGCACTTCCATAGGAGTCTTTGGCCTCTCCCAACTCATAATTGCATCAATTTTTGCCGGATCTAATTTAACTCCTTCATTTCCAATGACGTGTCCAAAGAATTGAACTTCCTTTAACTAAAACTCACATTTAGAAAACTTGGCATACAACTTCTCTTGTCGGAGTATCTCCAATGCTATCCATAGATGCTGCTTATGTTCTTCTTCCGACTTTGAATAAATAAGGATGTCATCAATGAATACCACTACAAACTTATCCAAATACTTCTTAAATACTCGATTCATCAGATCCATAAACGCGGCCGGGGAATTAGTTAATCCAAACGGCATTACTAAGAATTCATAATGTCCGTATCTGGTCCTGAATGTTGTCTTGGGAATATCTTCTTCCTTGATCTTTAATTGATGGTATCCCGATCTCAAGTCAATCTTTGAAAAGCACTTTGCTCCCTTCAGCTGATCAAATAGGTCATCTATTCTTGGTAGCGGGTAGCGGTTCTTGATCGTTACCTTATTCAACTCCCGATAATCTATGCATAGCCGCATACTCCCATCTTTCTTCTTTACAAACAGAACAGGTGCTCCCCATGGCGACGTACTTGGCCGTATCACTCCCTTATCCAACAATTCTTGTAGCTGGCTCGCCAACTCTTCCATTTCTGCTGGTGCCATCCTACATGGGGCCTTTGAAACTGGTTCTGTGCCCGGAGCAAGGTTGATCTCGAACTCGATTTGTCGATCTGGTGGTAAGCCCGGTAGTTCGTCTGGAAACACATCTGGGAACTCGTTAACTACGGGATATCTTCTATGTTGGGGCTGCCTTTTTCTGAATCCACTACATAAGCTAGGAACGACTCACAACCTTTTCTAAGCAACTACTTAGCCGGAACGATTGTAAGAAATAGTTGCTCTTACCTCTGCCCCTTAAATACTACCTTCTCTCCACTCTTCGTCTTTAAATACACTTTCTTGGTCTTACAATTAATCTGGGCGTTATTCTTCCCTAACCAATCCATTCCTAAAATTATATCAAACTCTCCCAACTTGAAGAGTATCAAGTCGGCTGAAAACTTATACCCCGAAATATCAATCTCACACTTCGGACAGAATTGATTCACAGGAATCTTCTCTTGGTTCGCAATTACCACATTTACTACCTCGCTCATAACCATTTTATCACATTGAAGTTTATCAACAAAAGTTTCTGATATGAAAGATCTTGTTGCTCCCGAATCAATCAATACTTTAGCTTTGACATTATTGAGTAAAAGTGTACCTGCTATCACCTCAGAATTCTGAACAACATCCTTCATCTTCGGGTCGAATGTCCTTGTTGTTGCTTGCGGGGTTGTTGTAGGTGGTGGAGGTAATGCCAATACCTCGGCTGGCACGCTTGCACTGGTACTTGCCACATTCATTAGAGCTTTGATTGGTCCGGTTGTCTTGCACTCCCTAGCTATGTGTCTAGTCTTTCCACATTTGTAACACGTAACTCCTGGCTTCGGCATCTTGCACTCATTTGTCAAATGTCCCTTCTGGTTACACCTATAGCAGGTCATGCTCAGTTTATTGCACACTCCAGGGTGCCTTCTTCCACAGTGCTTGCATTCCGGTCTATGGAACCTGTTTTCTCCAACTTGTCCTTGGCTTGCCTGGTTGTTCCCCCTTGATTCTTGCTTTTTGCCCAAATTCCCTTTCTTTTGGAAACTTCCGCCCTTATGGAATCCAATCCTCTTTACACTCCGATCTTGTGAACTTCCGGCTTCAGACTTTTCTCCATAAAATGGAACCTTCCTTTTCTTGTTATCCCTTTTCTTCCTTGACTGCATCCCATTATTCTCAATTAGAGCAGCTTTCTGTACTACTTCCGCATAGGTTTCAAGCTCAAACATAGCCACTCTATCTCTGATCCAAGGCTCCAATCCTTGCTGAAATTTCTTTGCTTTTTCCTCCTCAGTGCTGGTATACTTTGTCACAAACCTTGACAACTCAGTGAACTTCTTCTCATACTCTAGTACAGTCATGATCCCTTGCTTCAACTCAAGAAATTTAAGCTCCATCTGATTCTGCATGTACTTAGGGTAATACTTTTCCAGAAATAACTTCTTAAATCTCTCCCAAGAAACCTGCTGAGTTGCTTCTATAGCTTTTACTGATTCCCACCAATAGATGACTTCGCCCTTCAAGAAGTAGGTAGCATATGACGTCTTCTCATCGTCTCCTAACTGTACCAACTCAAAAGCCCTTTCCATTTCCTTAATCTATGTGTTAGCTATTACTGGATCAGTGGTATCATGAAATGCAGGTGGATTCACATTCTGAAATGCCTTGAAAGTGACAACTTGTCTAGGTGGTACTGGTGGTTCGGGTGGTTGGTGTGGTTCACGATTATCTTGGTTTTCAATTCGTTGTTGAAGGGTTAGTTGTTGTTGAGCTATAGCATTGGTTTGCTGTTGCAAATTTTCCAGTAGTCGATGGGTCTGGGGTAGATGTGGTTGTTGGGTTCTTCTTTTTGGGAGGCATGATCCTGAAATAAGAGTTATGTCAAAACATATATGAATGATAGAGTAATTTGAGGGTATCGCATGGCATTCTTATTTACATATGAGGTCAAGTTTCAAATTAAGCAGATATGGCGATGCAGATAAAAGCGTAAAATAACAGTTGAGAGCATATGGAACAATAGTGCATGATTATTGAAATTTAAAGGTCACAATACATCTGGATTAGGACAAAGTCTGATTCTAGGATCAACAGGCTTATTTAAAGGAAACAACTGGGAATTCTATGAAGTCTGATAGTACAACAACATGAAAAGGTAAATGGAAAGAACTAAGGCTCCACTCCATCTGAACGGGGCTTGGTAGTCTTCTCCTCTCGAAGCGTCTTCACAATACTCTGGAGCTCATCTGCCACCATCTGGATGACATACTGGCTGGTGCGGTCTCGGTGCGATGACATCTCCTCAAGCTTAGTGTTGACGTATTGAACAAAAGTCTCAAGTCTCGCAGTCATCTGCTCCTTGGGCGTCCCTTCATAGTTTCGGCTGTCCAGGGACTCTAAACCGTAGCTCTGATACCAAAACCTGTCACACCCCCAACTTAACCAGCAAATTAAATATAATTATTACAATTTTTTAAATAAGTAAACACAACATAATCCAAGATCTTACAGTTTAGGGTGTGGAACAACCCAACACTACCATCTATTACAACTGATTTTAATATCGAATCCTCACACATAACTATCTCTTATTCTACCTGAGCTCGAACATACGCATCAGCGTCACAGGTCTTACGGGCGGTCTGCTTGAATCTAACCATAGCTGCTAGCTGAAATATCAGGATAAGCAAGAAGTGAGCCAAATGCTCAACAAGTGCTAAACAATACGATGCAAAACATAAATCGAGATATATATTAAAGAATGACAATGTTAAGACATAACCAATGATAACAAGAGATAAAACTTTGGGTGATGGTATCATTTGCTTGTATCAAAATAATTTCAAAATCATATCTTAATCAAAATCATATCTTAATCAAAATCATTTTATGACGCTACGGATTACAGCCGGTGATCAGCCGCGAAGTAATCCCGAACCTCGCTGGGTTCTAAAACATTAATGGGATCCCTAGGCAACTTTAAAGCCTACATAATAAATGTGGAAAGGACTCGCGTCTCAGTCCAAATCCACTATTCAGAGAAAACATTTATCCCCCTTTGGGACTAAAAATTCACATTTTAATCATTTTAAAAACTGATGCCGATTTATGACAAAATCTCTTTTGACTGTAAACATTTTTATCAAGGGATTATAGATCAACTTGAAACACTGGATATATGTCACAAAATCTCAAGGCCATGATCCACTAGACTTTACTCTATTAGGGTAACTGAAAGGTTTCCATACACAAGAAATTGGACAAGGAAATTTAGCAAGGCTATTGGATATTATGAAAGAGTAATGCCAAACTAGGCTTAAAGCAATGGTTTTCGATAAGGTACAAGTACTAGAACATCAAGAAAATAAGCTTCATGAATACTAAGGGTTTTAAGGTATGAAGAAATGATCTTTAACTCGGGATATATCAGAATTGTCAAGCTTTAGGATAGGAAAGAGGGGTATCAATCAATTAGGGACAACTTTGATAAATATCTGGCTTTCAGGTATCAAGGTAAGGTTCTATAGGGGTTCAAGTATCAGGATGAGATATCATTACTTAGGAATCATTAGCATGGTAATCAAGAGGACCAACCGAGTGCTATAACAACTCTTTATTTTATCATGGCATTCGAATTACTTTAATATACCGTCATGATAAGACTTTTGAACTACTTGCAATACGTACTCGAGGGTTCATGGCATTTCTATATGATTCAAAGATAAACATAAGATACGCTTGAT
Organism: Apium graveolens; assembly: GCF_009905375.1. Classification (NCBI taxonomy): domain Eukaryota; kingdom Viridiplantae; phylum Streptophyta; class Magnoliopsida; order Apiales; family Apiaceae; genus Apium; species Apium graveolens. Next base: position 154,066,954 of record NC_133657.1, on the reverse strand, counting down.
TCAAATATATCAAAATGACTCAGGATAGTTGCATCAATATATATGAACTATTTGTAGTGAATACGAGGGACAAGTTGAATCACTTGCCTTGAGAAAGGCTGGTCTGGTCTGGCTGGTAGGAGCAAATGGAAGCTTCACTCGACCTTTATGGCAAGTTTACCCTCGTCTCGAGATCCTACATAATAATAATAATCCTCATTATAATATAATCTCACCAACTTAACCTATTTATAACATAAATGACACTTAGGCCTATATGCACGCAATTTATATTCACCTTATAAATATAATTGTACACATAGCCACATATATTCACATATCACATTTTAATACCAAATAATACCACATACACCATAATGCAACACTAGGCTTGGATGATCTCGACTCACAACTTAAGTCACTTAGTCGCTATACTTAGACAAGGTCTCCAAATTTTGGCTTCCTAACTCAATGTGCCTTTACTAAACTATCCAAGACCTATTGACCCTCACTTGGGCCTTTTGCTCTACTAACTTTATACTATCTTACCACCATAGTGGTCAACCTAGATCTCACTCCTAAGTATTCTAAAACTATGTGATAAGTGAAAGGGCTCACTGGTGTAAATTTCAGAATGACATCTATGGTTTCTTGAGTGCATTAGACACCCTTAAACTACTAGTTTTCCTCCAAAACTCTTACACAAGACTCTCCTGAACTTAGGGCATCTCCCAAACTTGATGTGGCTCAAGGGCCTAGCTTGGGCCTCCTTGGGCCTAAGCTTAAAGTCCATGGTTCCCCTGTTTTTCTGGGCAGAAAACACCCTGACTTGAATTAACTTGTGACACATGGTTCTAACTCATATCCTATATCCTATGAACTATGGTTGGAAAAACTTCTCTGACACTCCCTCTAACTAAGGCCCAACAGGGCCTAATGAGGGCCTACCCATGACATGGTCAAAACTTCCTATTTCTAAGTTGCAACAAAACTGTCCCCTGTTGGACAGATTTTGTGATTCCACTTGTGCACCTAACCAAATGACTTGTAAACCTCCAACCAACACCTAAAACCTTTCATATACTCCTAATGCTAGCTTCTGGTGGCTTGGGTCTTAAAGTGCACATCAATGACATGGTCAAAACTCACTCTAAACCTCAGGGTACTAAACTGATTTTCTGCAGAAACTAAAACTCTCCTTTCTCCAAGGTTTTTACTTGACAAACTCAACCACCAACAACCCAAATACCCAAACCAAGACTTAAACATGGTGATCTACTGAACCAACTTCCTTTCACTCAAAATAATCTTGGTGGAGATCATCCTTACCTAAGGTGCAACATGGCAAAACAAAGAAAATCACATTTCACAACTTACAAGCAATCAAGTTTTTGAAAATAACAAGTTATGTATTTTTTTATAAAATATATACACGAATTATTACCATACATCAAGGAGCACTAATCAAGATTAACACCTTATCCCTACTGAAATTAAAGCTTACTAACAAAATCTTTCCAAATGATCAAAATCTCAACATTCCAAGAGAAATCCACATGCATGCATAACTTCGAGTTTTACAAACCAAAACCACATATTTTCTAAATATAATCTATTATGAAATTGACATGCAAGCCTAGCGTAAGCTATATCTAGATGATCACTTAGCATGCAAAGAGTTTCATCAAGTTTTCACTACAAAATTCATGTCATTACCACATAAACATACAAGAATTGAACAAAGCAACAAGAATGATCTCAAGGACCATTCATTCGGCTCCCTTAAGGTCATGGCCGAATGAAATGGAAGGGAAATGGTCATTCAACATCAAGAGTTTCCTTCTCAAGACTTGGCACTTCACCATTCCTTGTAGTCCTCTCAAAAACAACCTTAAATCCATAAGAATCAATGTTGTACTTTGAGTTTCAACTAAAACCTTGACATGCAAACTTAAAACTTAAACTTTTTACTCAAAACTCTTTGAAGTATATATGATCATGATATGGGAAGTAGTATTTACTTGTATAGAAGGTGAGAGCTTGAATGAGGAATGAAGAAAAGGGGAGGGGGTTGGTTCTCGGCTAAACCCCGAGAGGAGAGGGGGAGGGCCGAGAGTGAGAGGGAGGAGGGAGGGAGGGAGGGAGGTGTGGGTGGAGTGTGAAATGATCATGACACTTTGTTTGTTTTATGGTTTTTGATTTGACAAAATATGAGTGGAAATGAGAATTGACAAGAATAACCTTCCAATTATACTTAGATCATTTTGCATGCAAGGACAAAGAAGGAATTTGGCTAGTAAAATGAGAGTTAGTGGAGTTAGAATTGTCTCTTTAGCCCTTTAAATTGAATAGAAAAGGATTTGCATGCAAGGGCAACCATGTAATTTGATAATTAATAAGCAACTTATTTTCAAAGATTTATTTTTATATAATAAAAAAAAAGTTCAAAAATTATAAAATTTATACCATAAAATAATTTGGATTTTTAGAGATTTTATAAAACCACTTTCAAGATTTATGAACAAAATATCTTTTAAAAGAAAATTTCTCCAAGGCTTAGAATATTCCTTATAAATCAAAAATAAAGGAAATAAATAAACTTTTACATTGAAAAATCATGTACTACACATAAAAATTTTACAATGCAAAAATTCTCACTAACACATCGTGAAATCATTGATCATATTTACTTTCGACTTTAATATTATACCAAAACCACAAATAATATTACACGAAAATGTCGATCATAACAATATTAGACTTCGTATAAATAACAAAACCACACAATCTAAAATCTATTTGCAATTTTTTGGTGAAAGTCCCGCGCAACAGATTCTAATACTTCTAACCTTAACTTATTTTCCTCACTCAATTCATATTCTTCGCCATATTTTCATGGAAGTTCTAGAGTTCGAGGTATCATTATTTAAGCACGTTAGCGACCCTAAGAAAAACTAAATTCATGATTCTACTTTTAAAAAAACTAGTTCTTCGGTGTTGCCGTTAATTCAAATCAATTCAATCATGCAACACCTATTGCATCGTAATTGATAAGACACGAAGTGCTGTGTCCTTTTACTTGCAAGCAATAAGAACACAACTGTGAGGACCAGATTACACTACATGTGTTTAAACTAGTTACAGAAATTTTGAATTTTCTGGGTTCCACCAAAATAAAAGGTAAAAAGAATAGTGCAAACACTTTTAATGTAAAATTATTGTTATTGTTTGGAGAGAACTCGCTCGCCAATTCCCTACACTATGATTGATAGCCTTTATGCATTCAAGCTGACTCCTCAATTCCGATATGCTAAGGAGCACAAGTGTATACTCAAATTATAAGTCCCACAACATATTTTAATAAATCAGTTGTCTTTTCCGATCGCGAATTATTGGACAATAAGACTTCATACACCGCAAAGGGGTATATCATACAGTTAACTTGCATAAAATTTAACAGACATTGCATAGTTCATCAAACGTATGTCAACAAAGTGATCTCCGTACCTGTTTCGCAAACACAGACACAACTTAAACTTCTAGGAAGTAGGCCTCCACCAACCGGTTCCTCATTCCCATCCCCAAACGGTCTTGGTCTCAACTCCTAAAGTTAGAAGAGTAATTAAATCTTTCCTCCAGAAGCAATCCTATCCTGCATATAAAGATTGAAATTTCAAAAGAAGGTCGTTGCTTTGTCACACAAACATCCGTCTAATCTTCATAACTATCAATATTATAGTCATGTTATATATTTCAGTTTAATAAGAGGATTTAAACTTCTTGCACTTTAGCTAACTTTGTACCCTCGACGGATCAACCCTCGTCCTTTCGTGTTAATTTTGAGGGTCAAATAATTCATGCAATTACTTGTACACACTCCTAAGATTACTATTTAATAATTTTTTCTCTTGCCGTTATCTATTTAGGAACCACCTCAAGGCACTCCGTGGTGGAGGTAGGTCATGCCATCCTTAAAACAAAGTCATGTAGGTAATTAAGGCATACCTTTCTCGGCCTTTTGGCTAAGATCAATTGTAGTATCTGTTCTTACCAGTTTAATATCTGATATGTGGACCATTGGTTCGCACGATATTAATTCAATTTTTTTAACGGGGAAGGTCTAGCACAATAGCTAGCTATTATGGTCTTCATGTGTCACTCAAGTGTTGCACTAGTGCTCGGGCCTGGCACAACCCTCCAAAGCATAAACTAAATATTTTATCATGTTTTTAATGCTTGGACGTCAACTATTAACAACCAGGGGTTTTAGAAATCCACACTAAGTTATAAAATGTGGCCAGGTTCTGAAATTACCTCTATTTCTACAATCACGTGCATAAAATATACCTCATTCTTTTCGGCACTGCCGCTGCCATCAATTGCTTAATGCCCGCTGCCATCAATCGCTTAATTCCCGCTGCCATCAATCGCTTAATTCCCGCTGCCATCAATCGCTTAATTCCCGCTGCCATCAATCGCAACTCCCGTCATTGGCCAAACTATAAATATAAGCCAAAAGATTCAATGACTCAAGTTTATCGTTTAGATATTCTGTGCATATATTGAAAAATCGCACCAAGCAGATGCCGCTACCCTTTGGATTTAAATAAAAAATACATCATCCCACTTTTTACTATTAAGTTAATTTTATCGCAAATCTTACAAACCACAATTCAAATTAATTTGTAGTAAATATCACGCGTTTCAACCATTTCAACCAGAGAGTGATGTTTCTCACAAAGCTTGCCACATCGACTAGTTTATGTAAAATTATTCGGACAATGTTATAAATAGAGACATATGGCCTACATGACAACATACTTACCTCGATGGGGTCTATGGATGATCATTAAGGTCCTTGGCCTAAGTGACTCCATTGCACTTTGGATGGGTGCTTCTCTAAGGTCTACCCGAAGTGGTGGAGCCTACATCATAATTTGTGTCAGGGGGCTTGTGTCCGCGCAGCCCCCGCAATTCTAATATATAATATTACACTTCGTATTAATAACAAAACCATGCACTCTTAACATCTATTTGCAAATTTTTGGTTAAAGTCCCGCACAGCAGAGTCTAATATTTATCACCTCAACTTATTTTCCTCATTCATATTCATCGCCATAATTTCATTTAAGTTCTAGAATTCGAGGTATCGTTATTTAAGCACGTTACCGACCCTAAGGAAAACTAAATTCATGACTCTAAGCTTAAAAAATCTAGTTCTTCGGTGTTGTCGTTAATTCAAATCAATTCATTCATGGGACACCTATTGCATCGTAATTGATAAGACACGAAGTGATGTGTCCTTTTACTTGCAAGCAACAAGAACACAACTGCAAGGACCAGATTACATTACATGTGTTTAAACTAGTTACAGAAATTTTGATTTTTCGGGGTTCCACCAAAATAAAAGGTAAACAGAATAGTGAAAACAGTTTTAATGTAAAATTATTATTATTGTTTGGAGAGAGAGAGAATATGAGAACGGAATGAGCATATACACTGAACCCCGCCGTTTAAGTACTCGCTCGATTTTTCACTACACTACAATTGATGTCCTTATGCATTCAAGCTGACTCCTCAATTCTGGTATGCTAAGGAGCTCAAGTGTATCGTCAAATTATAAGTTCCACCCCATATTTTAATTAATCAGTTGTCGTTTCCAAACGCGAATTAGTGAACACTAAGATTTCATACACCATGAAGGGGTATATCAAACAGTTAACTTGCATAAAATTTAACAGACATTGCCTGGTACATCAATCATATGTCAAGAAGTGATCTCCGTACCTGTTTCGCAAACACAACTTAAACTTCTAGGAGGTAGGCCTGCACCAACCGGTTCTTCATTCCCATCCCCAAACTGTCCCTGGTCTTAACTCCTAAAGTAATTAGATCTTTCCTCCAGAAGCATATAAAGATTGAAATTTGAGAAGAAGGTCGTTGCTTTGTCATAAAACACAAACATCTGTCTAATCTTCATAACTATCAATATTATAGTCCTGTTAAATATTTCAGTTTTATAAAAGGATTTAAACTTCTTGCACTTTAGCTAACTTTGTACCCTCGACGGATCAAACCTCGTCCTTTTGTTTTAATTTTGAGGGTTAACTAATTCATGCAATTACTTGTATTAATAACAAAACCGAGCACTCTAAAATCTGGTTGCAATTTTTTGGTGGAAGTCCGGGCAGCAGAGTCTATATATCTATAACCTCAAGGTATTTCCTCATTCATATTCTTCAACATAATTTTATGGAAGTTCTAGAATTCGAGGTATCATTATTTAAGCAGGCTACTGACCCAAAGGAAAACCTAGTTCCAGACTCCAAGCTTAAAAAAAAAACTGGTTCTTCGGTGTTTCCCTTAATTAAAATCAAATCATTCATACGACACCTAGTGCAACGTATTTGTTAAGACAGTGGTAAGCCCTTTTAATTGCAAGCAATAAAAACACAACTTCTAATACCAGATTTCGTTACATGTGTTTAAACTAGTTACAGAAATTTTGAATTTTCCGGTTTCCACCAAAATAAAAGGTAAACAGAATTGTGGACAACACTTTAAACATAAAATTATTGTTATTGTTTGGAGAGAAAGAGAGAATAAAAACCAAATGAGCATGTAAACTGACCCCACCGTTTAAGTACTCGTTTGATTTTTCACTACACTACGACTGATATCCTTTATGCATTCAAGCCGACTCATCAATTCCGGTATGCTAAGGAGTTCAAGTGTATAGTCAAATTATAAGTCCCCCAACATATTTTAATTAATTAGTTGTCGTTTCCAATCGCGCAACATTGGACAATAAGACTTCGTACACCGCGAAGGGGGATATCAAACAGTTAACTTGCATAAAATTTAAAAGACATTGCATAGTACATCAAACGTATATCAAGAACTGATCTCTGTACCTGTTTCGCAAACACAGATACAACTTAAACTTCTAGGAGGTAGGCCTGCACCAACCGGTTCCTCATTCCCATCCCCAAACTGTCCCTGGTCTCAACTCCGAAAGTTAAAAGAGTAATGAGATCTTTCCTCCAGTAGCGAAGAAGCGATGCTGCATATAAAGATTGAAACCTATTTGTTAATACACGAAGTGATGTGTCCTTTTCTTGCAAAAATAAGAACACAGCTGCTAAGACCAGATTACATGTGTTTTAACTAGTTACAAAAATTTTGCATTTTCCTGTTTCCACTAAAATAAAAGGTAAATAGAACTGTACAAACACTTTTAACGTAAAATATGTTATTGTTTGGGCAGAGAAAGAAAGAATATAAGAACCAAGTATGTACATTGAACCCTGCCATTTAAGCACTCGTTTGATTTTTCACTACAATGAGATTGATATTTTTCATATATTCAATGGTAAGAATTAACTTGTGCAAAATCTAATAGACATTGCATAGTACATCAATCGCAAGTTAAAGAAATGATCCGAGTACCTGTTTCACAAAAGCACAAGAAACAACTTCCTGGAAGTAATCTCTCTGAAGGCCTACACCAACCGATTCCTCATTCCCATCTCCAAACTGTCGCCGGTCTCAACTCCAAAAGTTACAAGATTGATGGAGATCATTTTTCATGCTGCATATGAAGACTGAAGTCAATGCTTTGTCATCAAACACAAACTAATGCCCAATCCCCATAATAATCAAAATTTCTTTCTAAAATCGACTCTAGTAGAGTTAACAACCGAAAGAGTATAATAGCAAAATAGATAAAGACTTTGAGTACAGATATGAATTCCATGATGTTAAGAGAAATCCTGTGTCATTCATTATACGACATGGAATCAATAATAGGTGGATAACTGTCAAAAAAAATCAATAGGTAACGTTTCATGCCGGAACCTAATGGTATCCAACGGTTAGAAGATGCAAAATCATTAAAAGTGATAAGCACAACGTAATCTTATGGTAAGGTAGAACCCCGGTATTTTAAATGATTTCCAATTGCAATTTTATATAAAAACAGGTCCATGGAAGAAACTAAAATTGCAACTGAACCAAGGGAACTTATGTTCCAATGTTACAACCATGTAAAAATATCATTGAACTTCCAGGTCTTTAGATCTTAAATATCTTTATCTGCTAGTTCATAAAACAGAATGCGTATAGTACTTTATTTTGTTCTCCATACCTGCTTTTCGGGGTAATATAATTCAACTTCTTGGGTTCACACAATCCAGTATATCCATCATTGCTTCCTATATTTTACTTATCTCGAGCATGACCCTAAAAAAGTTGAATACCAACAGAATACATTGCTGAAAACTGAAGGAAAACCACCTAGACAGAAACTTTGAGTACAGAGATGAACTCCTTGATGTTAACAGTGTAATTCACAACACCGCATGAGATCAGGACGACATGTGAATACATTTTACACCCCACTTGATGGTATCAAACTGTTAAAATATTCAAAATCATCAAAGTGATTAACAAGAATGCGTTTTGATGAAAAGCATGCCAAAGCTCGCAAATGTGTTTTTGCAGTAGCAATTTGCAATCATAATCCACAATTTCAAGTTCGTTAAACAAAGGAGTGAAAAGCTCACTTCAATTTCTTGAAATTCGGACCAGTTGAAAAGTAGGAAATAAGTAGGCAAGATTAATTCGCCTTCCTTAATTTGTAAGAAAAATATAAAAGAACGATCATTAAGAGTCAACAGAAGAGTAATAAGAAACAAACACAGAATAAGATTCCCCATTGCAAAGCATGAATTTAAATTGAGCTCATCGAAGTCTTAAAGATTTAGTTTCGTGTTGGACCGGGACATAAACATTAGCAGTCAAATAGAGTATTGCTTGACTACACTGAAAAAATGAAAAGGTTATTCTATCTCGACAGCAGCGAAGGATGAGTAGCTGTAGACTAAAGTAATCAATGAATTTTAAGGACCAAGTGGAGGCAGCAATGTGGTAAAATGCTTGAACTCAACAATGGCTAGCTTCTTGCCTCCTTGCTCTACTTGCGATAATGTGAACGACTGGAGAGGCTTGTTCTAAAAGTAGAAAATATATTCAAGAAACAAAACAAGTCTAAGTTCTACCTATTACACTCTCGTATTACTAAGACAACACACACTTATACTTATGTAAGCACTTTGAACCTGATCTTCGCATTATATTACCAGATCAACATAAAAAATATACCAAATCAGCAGTGTAAAGTGTAAACCCTCCACACCCCATAATAAAGTAAGTAGGAAGTAAACATATTAAAACTGAGAGTAGCATATACAAAGGGGGTTATAGCATACAAAGAGGTAAAGATATCATGACATAAATAACTCCAAAACATTATCATAATGAATAATTACATAATCAATAAAGATCATGTTTCTTTTGTACCAAAAAGGCTATATGTGAAAAGGGAAACAAAATTTACAACTCAAATATATATATAAATACATGTATGCACCTTTGTGAAAAGTGATCGGAGAAAAACTTTGCTAACCCCTCCTGTTTCTCTCCTTTTCTTGTTGAATTCTTGCTTGTTTGAGTTTGAGAATCCCAAAAAACCCTCGGTTGGACAGTGAAACACTGTTGTGCGGGTGCAGCATGACTCTTTATTTCCATTTATAATTCCTGGTTTTTATTTAATAAGAATTTTTCGGGTAATGATTTTTAGTAATTAATTAGTTAAATTAAGTATTTTACAGCATAAGAAAAAAGAATTTACCCAAAATACTAATTTTTTAATTTTTTTGTTGCAATTTTACTATATTCTGTTTTTTTTGCAAAAATATGTAATAAACCAAAATCAACCAGATATACAATAAGTTGAATAAAGGTTTCTTGATTGATTTAAGATTGGATGTAGATGAAACTCGTAGTTGCCAAAAAACCGTATTTTTGCAAAAAAAAAAAATTGAAAAATAGTATTTTTACAAATTAAAATTTTTTTTTACAATTTTTTTTAAAAATGACAGTATTTTTGCAAAAATATTTTTAGACTTGGGTATTTTTCAGAAAAGCAAATTGAAATCAACCAAAAATACTAACTTTTTTAAATTTTATTGCGATTTTACTATCTTCTGATTTTTTTTGTAAAAAAACGAAATCAACCAAAATCAAGCAGACATACAACTAGTTAAATTATTATTTTTTTTTGGTTTCATGAGATTCGAGTTGGAGAAATTCGTCAAAAATTTCACCTTGTTGAATCAAATTGTAAAAAACCATATTTTGGCCAAAAAAAATTGAAAGATAGTATTTTTGCAAATAAAAAAGTATTTTTGCAATGTTTTAAAAAAATGATAGAATTTTTGCAAAAAAAAAAACTAACCTTAGGTATTTTTCAAAAAACCCTTTTATTTTTATGAATGATCACTTTTATTATTTTATTTTATTTTGTCAACAGAGTTCGTTTAAAATTAAATAAAATTTTCTTTCAATTTTAAGTCACTTATAAGTTTTGGTAAAGCATAAAAATTTAGCTTGTTAAAAACTAGATTAAAACATTCTTTCAACTTTTAAGTCATTTATAAATTTTGGTGAAGTGATGGAAAGCTATCACGTTAAAAATTAAATTGAAGCATTCTTTTAACTTTTAGGTCATTTATTAGTTTTGGGATTCATTAAAAGTTAGCTTGTGTAAAATTAAATTAGAATATTTCTTCAATTTATAAGTCATCTATACATTTTGGTGAAATTATAAAAAAAATAGCTTATAAGGAATATTTAAACATACTCGCATACCTCGATTCAGTAGTGTGAAAAACCAAAACGTTAGATATATTTGAGATGTAATGTCTAATATGTTTCATGTTTAGTTTTCAGATCTTAACAAACAGGAAATATCAGTACTTACTGGAATCAGTACTTACTGGAAGTTAGAACTTAAGGATATCATGACTTAGATTATCAGAAGATAAATATCAGAAGATGGATATCAGAACTTAAGTACTAGAGGACTAACAGTTAAGGAAGGAAGCTGATTTACAGGAAAGAAGATCGAGACTAATACAAAAAGAAGATATGCATGGAAAGAGTTAGAGGACTTAAAGAATTGTATAAGATATTTGATTGATATATTTTAGGAGACAGAATTATATTCCATATCAATTAGAAGTTATCTTGTAACTGTGTACTATATAAACACAGACATAGGTTTACACTATATGTGTTATCATTATCGAGAAGATCATACATCGTAACCTAGCATCTCTCGTGATATTTGTTCATCACTGAGAGAGAACAGTTCCATTGTAACAGAGTATTATATCGAATATATATGTTGTTAGTCCCTTAACAATATAGCAAGAATTACAGAAGGGGGGTTGAATAGAATTCTTTATCTTTTTCTTGAAATAAAAATGTTCAACTCGATTATAGATATGTCTGTTTTGATTAGCACAATGCGGAATATAAACTTTAATGAATCAAAACAAGAGTAATTAAAAACAAGAGTCTTTAAAAACTTTCTGGTGGATTTAAACAATTCCACCAGAGATATATATTAATATATCGAGAGAACTCTGTGTGCAGAAATGCTCACAGTTGCTTTTACAAGATAGAACAACTAAGAACACAGGAAATGCTAAAGATAGTGCTTACAAAGATTTCTCTGTGTTTGTTTCTAAGCTAACTTAGTTTTCTTAGTTAGTTTTCTATTTGCTACTCTCTTGGTTTATATATATTACCAAGATTACAAAGTCAAAAGAACTGAATAAATATAAAATCTAACAATCTTGATCTTTGCTGCTTTTCGTCCTCTATGACCCAGTTAATAGGCTTCCACAGTGTTTGTATCCAATCTCGACGGCTGTGTGTCAGCTTTCACTGTTCAACTGATGTTTGAATCTTGATATTATCATCCGTCGACTTTCTGATCATCCGTCGATGACTTACTTTGTTAGATATATTTGATAATGTCATGGCTAATATGTTTTATGTTTAGATTTCAGATCTTATTTGAACAGAACAAATCAGTACTTAACTGATCAGTACTTATACTGGACGACAGAACTTAAGGGATATCAGTACTTATGTTATCAGGAGATAAGCATCAGGAGATAGATATCAGAACTTAAGTGCTGAAGGACGATCAGATAAGAACAGTAGCTGATTAAAGTTAAGAAGATCAAGATAAACATAAGAAGAGATATGCATGAAGAAGGAATTCCGTGAAGAATGGAATACTTGGAATAGAAGATATCTGATTGATATATATTAGGAAGCAGAATTATATTCCATATCAATTAGCGATTATCTTGTAACTGTGTAGTATATAAACACAGACATAGGGTTTACACTATAAGTGTTATCATTATCGAGAATATTATTTACTGTAACCCTAGCAGCTCTCGTGATATTTTGTTCATCACTGAGAGATAACAGTTCCAGATTGTAACAGAGTTTATTGTTTCAATAAAGTTTGTTTTCTGTTACATAAGTTCTTGAAGTTTGATTTGATTGTAATAAACACTGTATTCACCCCCTCTACAGTGAAAGTGTGACCTAACAAGTGGTATCAGAGCCTTTTGTTAACACACATACAGTTAAAGATCCAAACACAATCATGTCTGACACAGAAACTCCAACTAAGCCTACCAAAACTGAGGAATCATCAAAGACATCAACTCAGAGTCGATATGAGACTATCAGAGTTCCCATATTGAGACCATCTGAATATCCCATATGGAAGGTAAGGATGACCATGTTTCTGGAAGCAACAGATCCAGAATACCTTGATAGAATCAAGGAAGGGCCTCACAAACCTACCAAGCTCGCTGTTGTAGTTGCAGGTGAAGCAGCAAAGACCGTACCAAAGGAAAAGAGTGATTACACTGCTGAAGATATAGCATCTATTGCTAAGGATGCCAAGGTACGACACTTATTGCATAGTGCCATTGATAATGTAATGTCAAACATGGTAATCAACTGCAAGACTGCTAAGGAGATATGGGATGCACTGGAGACAAGGTGTCAAGGAACTGAAACAGTTAAGAAGAACAGGAAGACAATACTCACTCAAGAGTATGAACACTTTGACTCTAGGACTAATGAGTCATTGACTGATGTATATGATAGATTTGTCAAACTCTTGAATGACTTGTCATTAGTAAATAAGGAGTATGATCTTGAAGATACAAACCTTAAATTCCTGTTAGCTCTTCCTGAATGTTGGGATTTGAAGGCAACAACAATAAGAGACAACTACAATCTTGATGAAACAACTCTTGATGAAATCTATGGAATGCTCAAGACTCATGAACTTGAGATGGAACAAAGAAGCAAGAGGAAAGGAGGAAAGTCAAGGACAGTTGCTCTCAAGGCTGAAGAGGAATCCCCCAAACCACCTTCCTCAAAGAAAGACAAGGGTAAAGCTCTTATCATAAAGTCTGATACTGAGTCATCAAGTTCTGAGAGTGATGATGACTCAGATTCTGAAAGCTTGCCTGAAACTGATGCTGATGAGGAGATGATGAAGCTGTGTGCTCTTATGGTGAAAGGAATCACAAAGATTGCATACATGAAGTTCAGGAAGGGAAAGAAGTTTTCCAGAAAAGGCATAAGTTCTGATAAAAAGAATTTCAGAAGATCTGAAGGAAGAGGAGGAAAGTCTGACAGAGGAGATTACGCTAATGTTAAATGTTATAATTGTGGTGAGAAAGGCCACATATCTCCTGATTGCAAGAAGACCAAGAGTGACAAAGGCAAAGCTCTTGTCATGAAGCAGAAAAGCTGGACAGACACCTCAGACTCTGAAAGTGAGGAGAACTATGCATTGATAGCAAATACTGATAAATCAAGTTCTGAGAGCAGTTCTGAAGCTGCTGAAACAAAGGTACCTCAGACTACTTATGCTTTTTATACTGATGATATTAATGAGTTGAGAAGATATCTTAAAACCATGTTTGTTAGTTATAGAGATCAAACTTTAACATGTGAAAGATTAACTTCTGAAAATCTTGCTTTTAGGAAAAGAAATGATTTCTTAGAAAAAGAGTTAGTCATGTTCCATCAAACTCAGCAGGATAGAGATGATGCTTTTTATGTTAGGGATGAAGTGCTAAAAATGAATGAATCTCTAAAAACTGAGTTAGAAAAGGAGAGAGAGATTATCAGAACTTGGACTAACTCTGGCAAAACAACTCAAAATTTGCTAAGCAGTGGAAACTGGAAAGAGGGCTTAGGTTATGGAGAAAATAAAAATGAAAAAGGAACTGTAGAAATTAAGCCTGTTGATAAGCAAAAGCTGAAGTTAAAACCTGTTAAGTTTGTAACTGAAAAATCTGAAAATGAGAAATCAGAAGTTAAAAAGGAATTAGCTTCTGACAAACTAAAACAGGAAAAGACAGCTGAAGCTAACATAGGCTTAATGACAAAGAAGCAGCTTAAGCATAAGCTGAAAGATGTTAAGAATGCAAACAAGGTAAAATCACCTAGGAAAAACAGGAATGGAAAGGAAGGTGTGAATAAAAGCAATAACTATAAATCTGTTCCTGATGCTCCTAAGAAAGCATGTCATAACTGTGGAAGTTCTAACCATCTGGCTTCTTTTTGCAGGAAAAATAAGAATATTAACTCCTTATCTTCAAAATCAGGAGTTAAGAGTCAGTCTGTTAGATATAAACCACAAAATCCTTGTTTTCATTGTGGTAGTTTATGGCATTCCATTTATACTTGTAAGGAATATCATAGTTTGTACTATGATTATTATCAAATAAAACCTTCTTTAAAGAAAGTTTCTGTTGTTCCTTCTAGTGTAAGTTCTGATTCAAAGTCTGGTAGTATAAGTTCTGATAAGAAAACTGTTAACATAAAATCTGATGCTAAATCCGCTGCATATGTTAACAAACCTAAAAAGGCCAAAGGATCCAAGCAAGTCTGGGTCCTTAAAACTAATAATTAGTGGTCTTTTTGATTGCAGGGCAACAGGAAAAATATTTTAGTTCTGGACAGTGGATGTTCAGGACATATGACTGGAAATAAGGCCCTGCTATCAGACTTTGTGGAGAAAGCTGGCCCAAGTGTTTCTTATGGAGATGGCAACATTGGAAAAACTTTGGGATATGGCAATATCAATCTTGGGAATGTCATCATTAAAGATGTAGCTCTGGTCTCAGGACTTAAACACAACTTACTGAGTATAAGTCAAATCTGTGACAGAGGTTATCATGTTGATTTCTTTGCAGAACATTGTGAAATAGTTAGTAAATCTAAAGAAAAAATTGTTCTGAAGGGATTCAGGCGTGGTAACATTTATGAAGCTAAGCTTTCAACAAGTTCTGATGGTTCTGCAATCTGTTTAGTGAGTAGAGCCTCAACTGAAGAAAGCTGGAATTGGCACAAGAAACTCTCTCATTTAAACTTCAACAAGATAAATGAATTGATCAAGAAAGATCTTGTGAGAGGACTGCCAAAATCAGTGTTTGTTCCTGATGGTCTTTGTGACTCATGTCAGAAGGCTAAACAAAGAAAATCTTCGTTCAAGAGCAAAACTGAATCATCAATTCTTGAGCCTTATTATCTACTTCATGTTGATCTATTTGGTCCAGTGAATGTCATGTCTATTGCAAAGAAGAAATATGCGTTGGTCATAGTAGATGAGTTCACCAGATACACATGGGTGTATTTCTTGCACACAAAAAGTGAAACTACATCTATCCTGATTGATCATGTCAAACATCTGGATAAATTGATCAAAGATTCTGTGAAAATTTTGAGGAGTGATAATGGCACTGAATTCAAGAATCTGATAATGGAAGAGTTCTGCAAAAATCATGGAATAAAGCAGGAATTTTCTGCTCCTGGAACTCCACAGCAAAATGGAGTTGTTGAAAGGAAGAATAGAACTCTCATTGAAGCTGCACGAACAATGCTTGAAGAAGCAAAGCTTCCAACCTATTTCTGGGCTGAAGCTGTGCAGACTGCTTGTTTTACTCAAAATGCAACACTCATTAACAAGCATGGAAAAACACCATATGAGATGGTGAAGAACAAGAAACCAAATCTCAAATACTTTCATGTATTTGGATGTAAGTGTTTTGTTCTCAAGACTCATCCTGAACAGCTATCCAAGTTTGATCTAAAAGCTGATGAGGGAATCTTTGTTGGATATCCACTTTCTACAAAAGCCTTCAGAGTCTATAATTTGAGAACAAAAGTGGTCATGGAATCTATCAATGTCTCTTTTGATGACAAGAAGATCACTGGACTTGAAGATTGCATTGATCATGATCAGCTGAGATTTGAAAATGAAGATTCATATTCTGATACCTCAAGTCCTGACAGTCTAAGTCCTGATACTGTAAATTCTGTTGGATTAAACTCTGATGTTATTGAAACTGTGGTGACTACGTCAAAGGAAGATGCACCAATGCAGGGGGAGCATACTCAAGATATTATCACATCTCAAGAAGCATCAGAACATACATTTGGCTCTTCAAATTCTGATTCGTCAAGTTCTGATAAGCCAAGTACTGAAAATCTAAATACTGAAGGATCCAACTCAGAGAGCATAGTTTCAGGGGGAGCATCAGAAAATGAAACCGAAGACAGCATGAATCATGGGGGAGCATCCAGTTCTAGAGAAAATCTTCCATCTGCAAGGAAGTGGACAAAATCACATACACCTGATTTGATAATTGGAAATCCTGAGGCAGGTGTCAGAACTAGAACAGGTACTTCGAATGAATGTCTTTACAATTCTTTTCTCTCTCAGTCTGAGCCAAAGAAAGTGGAAGAAGCTCTTCAAGATGCTGATTGGGTGCAAGCAATGCAGGAAGAGTTGAATGAATTTGAAAGAAACAAAGTCTGGACCTTAGTGCCAAGACCTAAGAATAGATCGGTTGTTGGTACAAAGTGGGTATTCAGAAACAAAACTGACAGTGATGGCATAATTGTAAGGAACAAGGCAAGGCTGGTTGCAAAAGGATATTCTCAACAGGAGGGAATTGACTATGATGAAACATTTGCGCCAGTTGCTAGGTTAGAAGCCATAAGGATATTCATGGCTTATGCTGCTCACAAAAAGTTTACTGTCTTTCAAATGGATGTGAAAAGTGCTTTTCTCAATGGAGAATTGGAAGAGGAAGTATATGTTGAACAACCTCCAGGCTTTGTAGATTCCAAACATCCAGATTATGTCTACAGGCTTGATAAAGCACTTTATGGACTTAAGCAAGCTCCTAGAGCATGGTATGAGACTTTAGCTCAGTTTCTTCTGGAAAGTGGATTCAACAGAGGAACTATTGACAAAACACTGTTCTATCTCAACCATGGCAAGGACTTACTTTTGATTCAGATTTATGTTGATGATATTATTTTTGGGTCTCCAAATGACAAACTTTGCAAAAAGTTTGCCAACCTAATGCAGTCAAGATATCAGATGAGTATGATGGGAGAACTTAGTTATTTTCTGGGCCTTCAAGTCAAGCAGAGTGAAGAAGGAACTTTTATTTATCAATCTAAGTACACCAGAAACTTGCTGAAGAAATTTGGAATGCAAGACTGTTCAAGTGCATCCACTCCCATGGCCACTACAACAAAACTGGATAAGGATACTGGTAATTCAGTAGATATTATTGATTACAGAGGTATGATTGGCTCACTTCTCTATCTAACTGCTAGTAGACCAGATATCATGTTTGCTACCTGTCTTTGTGCAAGATTTCAAGCAGATCCAAGAGAACCTCACTTAACAGCTGTAAAAAGAATCTTTAAGTATCTTAAAGGAACAGCTGATCTAGGATTATGGTATCCTAGAGAATCAGATTTTAAATTAATAGGTTACTCAGATGCAGATTTTGCAGGTTGCAAAATTGACAGGAAAAGCACAAGTGGTAGCTGCCAATTTCTTGGAGGCAGGTTGGTTTCTTGGTATAGCAAGAAACAAAAGTCAATTTCCACATCAACTGCAGAAGCAGAGTATATTGCTGCAGGAAGCTGCTGTGCACAGATTCTCTGGATGAAGAATCAGTTATTGGATTATGGGTTAACATATTTCAAAATCCCTATTTACTGTGATAATCAAAGTGCTATTGCTATGACAGGTAATCCAGTTCAACACTCTATGACAAAGCACATCAGCATCAGGTACCATTTCATCAGGGAACATGTGGATGAAGGTACAGTGGAATTGCATTTTGTTCCCACAGATCAACAAGTAGCAGATATCTTCACAAAACCACTGTGTGAAGCTACCTTTTCAAAATTGGTAAATGAACTTGGAATGATTTCAGGTTCTTTCTCTAAATCTGCTTAAACTTGTTCTATGTTATCAGACTTTATTATCAGTATTTACAGAATTAATCTCTTTGTATATTCTGTGCATTAATTGATAAATGTCTTTAAGTACTGACTGTTGTCTGATATATGTTTCTAAACTCTGATAAGTGATATATCTGTTTCAGTAACTATTCAATCCTATGAGGATAATTGTGCTAGATACTGACCTACTAGTTTTCAATAAACAAATGATCCCATAAAAGAAGTAATTATTTCTGTGGAAATCTTATGACACAAGCAAATTCTGATACTTGAGCTTAGTTTAGTTTACTTTATTCATCTTATTACTAAGTCCCAAATTAGAATAATGCTACTCATCTGTTTAAGTTCTATTTCTAGTAAAACTGCTGAATGTACTAAGTGCTGATAAACCTCACTTATCAAAAGAAAAAAAAAATAATAAAAAAAAAATCAAAGAGTAAAATCAGGTACTCCTTTGAGATCTAGAGTAAAAATGTGAAAGGGACGACCCAAGTGCATTGCTGGTATTAAGTAAATATGTATTAGAAAAGCAAAATATTTTCTTGGTGACTTTTCACACTCTATGATTACTGGAGAAATACTCTGATAATAGCATAAATTCTGATAAGCAGTCGTGACTCACTTACACTGAGAAGCCACTGTAAAAGAGAATTTTAAAGATGCATAAAATTAGCACAAAAACAGTTGAGGTGGACTCATGCATGAACTCATTTATCAGTAGGTTTCAGGATAATGACAGCTCTTTAGCAAAATTTTAATTATGGCTTATTTCTAAGATGTACTGAAGTAGATCAGACTTTACTCTTTATTAGTTATTTAGCTTAATGCACACACACATCACTCCATATGAATGATGAAATTTCTGTGGTAGTCTATGTTATTTTAGATAAACAGTCATTGTGTCATTTTTGCACAAATTCTGAGGACACATTCTAGTTATATGGTCTGATGATTAAGTCCTGAAGACTATACCTCAGAACTTGTATGAAAACTTACTAAGATAGATATTCCTTGTTCGAGTTAAGACATTATATTCTGATGACTGTTAAGTTCTGGTATAGGTCTAAGTTCTGATTTTTCAGTCTAACCCTTTACTTGACTTATCTGTGAGTAAAATTTGGTAACAGTCTCAGATTAATTTCGAAATGTTGAAGTGGAAGATTAATAGTCTATGGTTAAAACATAATGGCACTCGTCCTTGAACAGTTCACTCTTGTTACATGTGCACATTCTCTTTCCAATGACTGTTATTCTTTTTCAAAGTCTAGGGAGACGAGGTAGAATTAATTCTACCTGTCAGCATTAAATATCTTTGCGTCTCTTGGCATTCTCTTGCCTATATAAACAGCCACTTCACATTAGTCTTCTCATCACACTTGTATCACAAATTCAGTCTTGTTTTTCATTTACTATCACAAATGGCTGAATTTGGCTGGTTCTACAATTACGGTGATGAGACTGTGCATGTCTTTTTGAATGGAATTCCAACTCCCTACCCTATCACCAACATCCCTCACAATCTCTGGATTCAATTTCCAGAGGTTATCAAACGTGATCTGGTGGCCGTTCGAAGAGACCTTCACCTTCGTCGTATCCGTCAGCAAGAGCGAATCATACGACTCGCCATCTTGTTTGTCGAAGATAGGAAGAGGAAGATGACTTAATCTCGTCTTCTTCCTGTTCTTCTTCATCCTCAGCTTTGTCAGGCTTCTTAGCTAGGACTAAAGCTGTTGACGTTAGGATTAGAAGCTTAGGGAAAATCTTGTATTGATGTAATTTCTATTTCATATATGTATTGACTTGATATATTAATGAAAACTGTTTTTACTTCAAGATTTTGTCTCTGAGTTATTTTATCTTGTGTTGTTAAATCCTGCTTGATATTCTGATGACCATTTAAATTTTGTCTTTATTTAAGTTCTGATTCTTTGTCAGCACTTATTCATCGAAATTATCTCGGTCATTTTTCACATGATTCATTTTCAGAATATTAATGTTGCAGTGAAAAATAATTCAATCAGTGCTAACGGTTTAAATTTTGAATTAAAACTGTGTCTCTTGATAAATGAAATGGTTTTTCCTTGAAACAAGGCAACTGGGTAAGTAATCATTCCTGTTTTCTCGAGCCCAGTAACTATCCGTTATTACTGCATGTCTGACAGGTGTCCAACGGTAACATTTTTTTCAGAGTATAAGAACAACAGAGAGAAGATTTCTTTAAACTTTTATTTTCTTTATATTTTATCTCTCTTCTTACTTTTACTCTCTTTCTCATTCTTTCTCACGTTGGTTTCTCATACAGACATTATCTCAAACACCTAACAGGCATACTTGAATTTCAATATTTTTTCACATGGCACCAAAGGATTTAATCATTGATGGAGCAAAGTTTGTTCCAAACAACTATGCTGCAATTCTTGATCATGCTGAAGCTCCATCTGAATTGCATTTTGTGCAAGATCTTCTTGCACATAGTGAGGTTGGGTACGCCTTAACTCAGCCTGAATTATTTTCAAGTCAACAAGTACTGCGGTTCTGGAGGACTGGAGTTTTTGATGATGGTGGTAAACGAGGAACTCCCAGTATTATCTTCCAAGTGGGTGATTCATCCTATGTAGTCACTCCTGGTACAGTACGAAGAGCATTACATCTTCCAGAAGATTATACCTTCTCTATACCAGAGGAATTAGAACTTCGGGGGTTAATGTCTGATTTGGGATATGAAAAGAGTCTGACGAAACTTGAACAGTTGAAACGGGCTAATATCAGAAGAGAATGGAGTTTCTTCTTCGATTGCATCACCAAGGCTTTTGGCAACAAGTGTTCAAATTTTGATGCCATCCCAATTCTGAGTCAGCACATCGGGTATGCTATTATCCATCAAACTCATTTTGATTTTGCAACTGGAATAATTGGTTTTATTGGGGATAGGATGACAGAGGATCGAGATGTTGTTTATTTTGCTAGATTCTGTCAACTTATTTATACGTATTGTACTGCTGAACCCCAGTTAGTCAGCACTCAAACCCCACCTTTTAAGGTTGCAAAAAGGTACTTTAACGACCTGATAAATGCTGACACAAAGAAATCAATGGTGAGACAATTACAGATTCCTCAGTCTGTGAAACAGATTCTGGTAAATGCTGATCCTGCTACTTACAAATCTGTTTACTCAAATGTTCAACCAACTCACCATAACCAAAATCCATCAACCTCAGTACCTACCTCTCATTCTACTCAACCTACCCTCAGAACTTATCTCAAATCCTATCTCTCCACTTCACAGACTGCTCAACCTTCTTCTTCAGCACCTACTGTGAAGCCTACATCCTCTAAGCCAAAGAGAACAAAGACTGTTCCTCAAACACCTCAAAAGAGGAGAAGCATTACTTTGAGAGATGAATCAGATTCTGAGGATCAGATTCCCTCTTCAGAACCTGTGGTAAATGAAGCTGAGAAGACAACTTCTCAGAAGGATTCTGCAATTGGGGGTTCTAGGCTTCTCAAGAGGCTTAGACGTATGACGGTTCCTGAAACTCCCAAGAAACAGAGGGCACAAAGGCCAGTTTCAGATGATGAGGAGGAAGCAGCTACGGAAGGGGATCAGGAATCTCTGATCTCACAAGACAAGGAATTTGCTCCAGTCACTTCTTCTCCATCAACTCCATCTCAGGAACCTGTATCTGACAAGGCTAATTCACCTTCTATGTCTCTTGTTGATCTAGGCACAAGTGCTGAAATTGATATTCAGAACCTGGTTGTGCCTGAAATACTTTTCTTAGAAGCTCCAACAGCAAATAATCCTTCCACAACACCTGTTACTGATGCTGTTCAAACTCCTGAGTTATCACTAACACCTTCTCTGCATCAAGATGCTGATGATCAGATTTTAGGTGAGCATCAGGATATGGCTGTTGATCAGAACTTAGTATCAGATCAGCAATTAGAGGATGTTGAAGCCTCCATTGCTACTCACACATTTGTCTTATCAGAAGATACTGATTCTCTAAGTTCTGATGCTGCAAATGTTGGAGATACTGGTGAGGCTGCTACAACTGTAGATGCTGATGAAGCAGGTCCTTCAGGACATACTCCTCCACTGACTCTTCCTAAGTCTGAACTGGTAAAGGAGTTTGTTATCAGGGATGCACCAGTACCTTGGAGTGAAACTCCTGCAGGTCAGGAGTGGACTAAGGAATGGAACTCAGTTTCATGTGTTCCAAATGCTTTACATCTTGCTGAGCACTTGACTAAAGCTGATGAAATGTTACATTCTGATGATTTTAAAACCCAGCTTAGAGTCACTGCATTGAGTACTAAACATCTACAAGGTCTTCATTCCAACACTCATGCAGAGCTACACAAGATTCAGGAGAACTTTATCAAACAGGAACAAGTTTGAAAAATTGATAAGAAAAAGTTCTTCCAACCTACCATTGACAGGGTTGCTTATATTGAGAAAACTCAAGAGAAGCAACAAGCTCAGATTGATCAAATTCTGACAAATCAAGCTTCTCAGCAATCGCAATTTATTGAAATCCAGACCTCAGTGGAACTACTTATCTCTCTTTTATTACCTGCTGATGCCAAAAAGGGGGAGAAGGTAATTAAGTCCAAATGCAAAACCAACAAGACACTGCAAGGAAAGGATGATGGAAAAGATGATCAAGGAAACTCTGGAATGGGTAGTGGTCATAGTCAAGGTAGAAGGTTTACATCAAGACAAGCTAGTCACAGAACAAGTTCTGATACTGGGAAAAGAATAAGTTCTGCTGCTGGTAAAAGGATAAGTTCTGATGAACTTCTAGATCTTGATGAGGAAATGTCAAGACAGTTATTTCTTCAAGAAAATCCAGGGATGGACTTGGAAAGTTTAAAGGAAGAAGAAGCCAGACTTAAATCAGAGAAAGTCACATCTAAATCTGAAGCTTCTGGTAAAAAGTTACTTCCAAAACCTAAAGGCATTGTGATCAAAGAAAGGATACATACTGAAGAAACTTTGGCTAGATCACAACCACAGATAGATCCAAGATCCAAGGGTAAAGAAAAGGTTGGTGAACCTATCAAGCCTTATGTACCTCCTGAGGAAGAAGAAATTACTGATGGAAAAGATGATCTTGCTCTGACTTTAAGAAAAGTTCTTAAAACAACCTCTGACATGGCTCAAGTTGTTCAGAGTCAAGAAATTGTAAGTTCTGATATTCAGAAGAAGCAAGTAACCTCTGACAGTGCTCAAGTTAACTTGATATCAGAAAATAAATCTAAAACACTCCTACCAGGATTCACTAAAGCAAAACAGACTCAATCTTTGAAGACTACTCCAAGTGGTTTTGAAGCAAGAGTAGTTACTGGAAAGGAAGCTAGAGATAAAACTGGATTGGGAAGTGCTGATGAAAGAAGAGTACACAACACTACCGATGATCCAACTTCCTTGAGTGAACCAGGTATTGGAGCAACTCCTGAGAGATTGAATCAACTAGAATCTGTACAGATGGTTTACCATACCTACTTGAAAGAATACATCAAGTTGTATTTCATGACAGATGGTAGGGTTTATCATATAAGACAAAATGCCATTCCTTTGAAGTATTTTGAAGAATTGGAGCATGTACTTTTCTTACTTCAAGTGGATGACAGAATAACAGAGACTGCTGCAAACTACTTAAAGGACAGATTCAGAGACAGAAAAGGCTTTATTCTGTTAAGTCTGACAGCAGATATGTTCCAAAGTACAGAAATCACAATGGTGATATTGTTGATATGAAGCCTAATACTGCACAGATCAGAACATATCTTGGTATTAAGGGGCTTGAATTCAATCTAGAGTCTAACAAAGCTTATGTCATAAGACTAGATCGGGAGTTGAGAAAAGCAAAGATTAATGATCTCAGAGATGCAATATTTCAAACTGGTGAAGATACTGCAGAGCTTAAAGATGTCAAACGGAGAATGATTGATGAACTCAGATATGCTGAGAAATGTTTGTTGAAGAATTATCTCAGAACAACTCCTGACATCAGAGAGATCAGAAAATGATGAAGCCAAGTCAAAGATCTACAACTACTTAAAATTCTGATGTGTATACAGACCAAAGTTGTTATCAGAAGTTGAATTGGTAAAAGCTTTAAGGACTGTAAGTTGTAGTTATCTTGTCTATTTCTCATGCATTTGTACTTAATGTTTTTGACATCATCAAATATCTGTTAAACTTGTATATTTTGCTAATTTACAAGTTGGGGGAGATTGTTAGATATATATGATAATGTCATGGCTAATATGTTTTATGTTTAGATTTCAGATCTTATTTGAACAGAACAAATCAGTACTTAACTGATCAGTACTTATACTGGACGATAGAACTTAAGGGATATCAGTATTTATGTTATCAGGAGATAAGCATCAGGAGATAGATATCAGAACTTAAGTGCTGAAGGACGATCAGATAAGGACAGTAGCTGATTAAAGTTAAGAAGATCAAGATAAACATAAGAAGAGATATGCATGAAGAAGGAATTCCATGAAGAATGGAATACTTGGAATGATTGATATATATTAGGAAGCGGAATTATATTCCATATCAATTAGCGATTATCTTGTAACTGTGTAGTATATAAACACAGACATAGGGTTTACACTATAAGTGTTATCATTATCGAGAATATTATTTACTGTAACCCTAGCAGCTCTCGTGATATTTTGTTCATCACTGAGAGATAACAGTTCCAGATTGTAACAGAGTTTATTGTTTCAATAAAGTTTGTTTTCTGTTACATAAGTTCTTGAAGTTTGATTTGATTGTAATAAACACTGTATTCACCCCCTCTACAGTGAAAGTGTGACCTAACATACTTGATCATCCGTCGACTGCTATTTTGAACATCCGTTGAGAGTCATTTGATCATCCGTCGAAGCTTTGTTAAGCATCCGTTGATAGCTATTTTGGCACTTGACTTCATTTCACTTATACAGAATTACAAGACATTGCTTATGTACAGTTAATCAACCTATTCTGCATATCTAGTTAAAGTCAACATGACTTATATGCTACTACAGATTCTATACAAAGGTGCATACAACACTGTGCTACAAACTTATCATTTTATAAGCTACTCACTCGATGGATAATAAATTACTCATCCGTCGGTACTCAAAATGAGTTATCCGTCGGAACTATAATTCTTATCAGTCGAGTGCTATATTATTTCACTAAGTAAAATCTACTTAGATGTTTTATTTAGGTAATCATCAAGTGCACAACATATTCACAATAATCTCCCCCAATTTATGTCTACTGGAATTGTAGCCATAAATTAAGAGACACTTGATGATAACAAAACATCCTGAACATACATCTTTAAAGATAAGTAGATAAAACTGAAAGAGCTTCAATTTAAACAAGGTATACAAGGTTTGGCTCACAGTCAATTCAAGATGCTCCTCTAGCCTGAGTAGATTTTTCTAGTTTCTTGAAGGTCTGGATCTTCTTCCAAGCTTTCTGTTGTTTTCTTCAATTTGATTCTGGAGCTGTCTATGGAATTCTAATTCATCAGATTCTGAGAGATCTAACATTTCTTGCATTTCCAAAAGAGTCTCATTGCTAGAGATACTCAATTGGTCTTCTAGTCTAAAGAATCTTCTCACACCCTTGTCATCCATGAATTCCATCAGCCAGTAGGGCCTTAGATGCACTCTTCTCCCTGTGTATGGGATGATAAGAGTTTTGGGTAGTGCATCTTTGGCTCTAACACTCCTTAGCTCTTCAATCTTCTTCAATACTAATCTTCTTGCAGTTACATTAAACCCAAAGTTTTTCTTGAAGGATGAATAGACTTTGATCAACACAGCTTGGCTTTCTTGAAGTATCCTGTGAAGAGGTCACTGAATCTCCCTTCCTCCTTTGTACTTGAATACCAACCTTTCAGGTAGGTTTCTATATGTATCAATTACCCTTACCTCATCTAGCTCCTCCAGATAAAGATTTAGGTCTGAAAATTCCTTGATGTCACACAAGTACAAGTAGTCTCCCTTGTTGATCTTGGGTTGAGCTTTGACTACTGCCTTGGATTTGAGAGGTGACAACTTCACTTTCTTGACTGCCCTTGATTTTGTCCTTCTTGGCTTGGTGAGAATTGGCAAGTTGAAGTCAGGAATTGGTAATTTATCCCACTCTATTGGCTCATCCTTTGGCACAATAGGCTCTCCATGTATGTTCCTGTAGGGGTCCACCACCCTTATGTCTTCAAATACCACAGAGGGCTTTGATGCTTGAGTTTCAGCTTTAGTGGATTCCATTGGAAATTGATCTTCCAATTCCTTGTTAACAATATCCAACTTTCTTTTTGTTCTTTTAGCCAATTCTTTCTTTCTTGGAGATTTCTTCTGTTCTTCAGTCTTCTTCTTTGATCCAGTAGCTTGAGTTGGTTGAGAGGGAATTTGTTGAGAAGAATTCACAGCCTGTAGCTTGGTCAAGATAGCAAACTGTTCTTTCTTTTGTTTAGACTTCTTTGCATCTAGAGCAGCTTGCCTCTTTTCCTGCTTCAATCTGGCTTTTTCTTCTTCCTTTGCTTGAGAAAATTGTGGATGTCCAGCTACCACACAAATTTCCTTCCCATTTCTGAATATCTTTGCAATTCTCTCTCTTGAGGCTGAATCAGCTGGATCTTTGTAGAGAAGAATAGATCTTGACAGAAGCTTCTTTTCATCAGGCTTGGGTGTCTCATACACAGTATCCATAGGGTTCTTCAAAGATGACTTTGGATAGTTTGCCCTTGGTTTAAAAATCATCTCAGCCTTTGTAGTCTTGATGCATAAAGATTGTCCTTTCTCCAGATAGTTCATGCTCATCTCATTCACATTGATTGGCTTGATAAGAGAGTGATGGATTGCTGACTGATCTGGTTCCTTGACTAATTGAAACTTTCTCTGTATTTCCTCATCAATCATTTTCCAGTTGATCAGAGTCAACTCTTCTTTATCAGCATCTTTCAAACTTGCTGCTGCTGCATTTATAAGATCTATACCATCTGCAACTGGTGGCTTGGAGATAGTAATTAAAGGTACAATTACTTTGCTGATTTGAACTACAATGTTCTCCCCCTTAGTTGGTCCTTTCTCCCCCTTACTTGATTCTCTCTCCCCCTTTTTGTTATCATCAAGTGAAGGAGTTAGGCCTTGTGCTTTAGCCAGTTGCATGAGAAGATTTGTCTGAGTCTGTTGATTTTGAAGAAGTAGGGCCACTGAATTCTCAATAATTTGAACTCTGGTCTCCAGCTTGGCTATCTTCTTTTCAGAATCTGATTCCCTTCTCAACCTTTGTAATAAATCATGCATGATACCATATGGCATTAGTGAATCCAGTTTCTCAGAGTTGTATGTCTTTAAGTCAACTATCTCCTTTTTCAATTCATCCATACTGATATTCTGTCCGGAGTGTTGGATCTTCATTAAGTGCAAGGAGTCTAGATGAGCTTTAAGAATAGCCTTGGTACCTGCATCTGAAACTTCCTGAAGGGCTTGCTGAATAGCTGTTACTTGTCTTACCAAGGACACCTCAAATTGTCCTGGTGTAAAGTCCTTTGCCCATGCCCATTCAGGTAAACTTAAAGCAGAACTTTGGCCTTCAGCTCCCCCTAAGTTCATGCTTCTATTCAAAGAACTAGAGTCATCATCATCAGAATTTACTCCAAATTCTTCAGATGGCTCTCCAGCTTGAGGAGGCATCCTGTTGACAGCAGCTTTATCTCTTTGAAGAGATTCTGTGGTGTGCACTAAGTGTAAAGTCTGCTCTGCCTCCACATTGCCCTGAGCAGCCAACAGTTGATAGGCTGAAACAGGTGAAAGGAATATGTCCTAAGTCCAATCAGGTATTAGGATTTAGGAATAACTCTTTATGTAATCTGTTTTGATTTCATTGATATTAATAAAAGACTTGTTTTGTTTTTATTACGGGCTCTATCTATTTAAGTGTTTAAATAAGATATACCGTAGTTTAGAGTAAAGCTTTTTATGGATTATGATGAGATCATAATAGTGAGACCTAAAAAGATGATAACTCTAAACTTAAATAGTTCCTGGTCAGAGGATTACTAACTGGTAATTAATAATCCGCAAAGATCGGTACATACTATGCTTGCTTCATTATGAAGGATCTCTGTTCTCATAGATATTTGTGTGGTGACACTATAGCTAGTATGTAGGTGCTTATTATAGAATAAGTTCACTGAACATGACTCGCCCAGCTGAACAACTGATGGAGTTCACTCACGTGTCAGCAGTTGTTCACATAGTGATAGTTGTACAAGTATCCTTAGACTTGAGGTCATCATAGTCATCTTGTGTACACTGAACTATGCTTTGGTTTAGTTCTTAGTCTCCAGGGACAATTATTAGGGCTCTACCGGGTATAGGAATTTGTACACGAAGATAGTGTATGATCAATAAAGGATCTACCCCTTCCAGTGAAGGAAGTGAATGTTCAAGGCTGATCCACTTATGCTAGTTCAGGAATCTCTGGCCAGAGTGAATGAAATTAGAAAGGAGTTTCTGATTTGCATAGAACTACGCATAATAAATAGTAAGCAAGTGATAAAATTAGATGGGCTTGACACGAGATCCATGCCTTGTATTTAATCGGGACATTGTAGGGTAGAAGGAGTTTATTGTACGGTAACTATTCACTAACAGGTTCTTGGTATTCTAAGCAGTGAATTCATATTATCCGGATAGTCGCGATATGTTGAGAAGCATCCCTCACGATGTAGAATAAATGTGATTAATTAATTAATCATATTTAATAAATTAGAGAATTTATATAAATAATGATAAAATAGTTTTATTATTATTTATTTCTACTATCGGCTTAATATTGAACCTACAGGGTCACACCATAAAAAGAGAATGATTTAATGGTGGAGGAATTAATTAATAATGGCTGATAATTATTTATTTATGAAATAAATAATTAATTGACAAATTTAATAATTAATTAAATGAGATTTAATTGATTATAAATTAATTAAGAAAAGTTCTTAATATTATTAATTAAAGGATTTAATTTTTGGAAATTAAATCAAGAGAGAGAATTATTTCTAAAGTGTTTAGAAAAAGGATTAATAATTAAAAGGTGTTTTAATTATTAATAAGAATAATAAATGGGATAATAATAATATTATTTATGGGAAAATTTCAGCTGAAAATTTTGTCTATAAATACACTATTATAGACCCTATTTTTATTCTAACCCCAGAAACCCAAAAGTTTTAGAAAATCAAATTCTCTCCACCTCCTCCTCCTCCTAAAAGTCGTTTTCTTGGTGGATACCGGTGGAGTGCTTCACACTTGAGGAGTAACTGCTAAGGATCTCTGATCGTTGTCTCCGAATTAATTTTAAAAGGTTAGATTCGATCCCTCGAATTTTTATTCACGATTTATATGCTTTTATTTGGATTTTGTGTGTGTAAAAGTGTTTTTCCACGCCCCGCTGCGATTAAAAATCCAACATTGGTATCAGAGCCATAGGTTGTATGCATATAGATCTGTGGTAAAAATTTCAGAATTTTATGTGCTTGTATGAATTAATTATGATTTTTACAAGTTATATAATGGATTAATTTTGTCTGATGAGAAATCGTTTCTCAGAATAATTTTGAATGTTGATCTGGGTTCTACAAGTGTTGTAGATCGTCTGGGTATTTTTTTCATAATTTTATGATGTATAGATTTTTTATTATGAATTTTTGAAATTCTTACAATTAAATTCGTAATTTAATAAGTATAATTATATGTATATATAGTATATATATATATTTGTATTATCTATACATCTGCACATCTGCTTGTACTGTCTGTGTTGTACTGCTGCATGAAAAGAAGAAGCAAGGTACAGGTCTGACATGCACGACCACCGAGGAGAGAAAAGAGCGGCTGCAGAAAATTAAAAAAAAAATAGGGGTGTAACGCATTCCGGGAATGCGTTACACACCTGTGGCGCATTCACGGAATGCGTTACACCCTTTAATGGCTTAAAAGGGGTGTAACGCATCACCGGAATGCGTTACAGGGCTTGTAACGCGTTCCTGTAATGCGTTACAGCCCGTCTGTTGATTTTAAAATTAATTTTCTGGGAGTTTCGTAACTCTTAGGCGTGCAATATACCGTTGGATTCGTTTTTTCGAGACGGATCTAATGGAGTGATCAATTTTAGTTTATATAAAAGTTTTGAACTGTTTATATTTCCATGAAGTGTTTTAAAGCTGTTTTTGACTGTTTTTAATTGCTTTTAAATGCTTCATGTGATACATAGAGATGTATAATGCTTAGACCTATATGCTAGATGATGTAACATGCCTACCTTGATGTTTATTCATGTTTATATATGTGATATATACTTAGTTTATCATGCGATGATAGATTTAGGTGAACTTAAATGAACATAAGGCGTTTGTTAGACAAACAAGTATAGTGAAATTGTTTCATAACCTTAAGAACAATATTATGAATACAATCATGAGATTCTTGTGTTTATGAAACACGTAATTGAATATGAATTTTCGATATGAGAGAAAGGATGATTCTATCAACAACATATTTCTATCTGTAAGAAAGGGTTATTAAGTGACGCCTCTTGACAATGCTCCACCCGATCTGGGAATCATCTGATTATTGATTATTGATTTGAAATATTTAATTTAAAAGGAAGAATCTCTTTATAATATGATTATGATTGTAACGTAATATAATCCCTCTAAAATTAAATAATATCAAGTAGTAATTGGCCAATGATACAACGGGCTTGTGTCGGTCATAGCCTTCCAACATGGTAGAAAGTAGTTCTTGTTTTTGAATCATTGTCGTTTCGTGCCACAGCCGAGGGCTTTGATTTCGAAATAAGAAATACTTGTCTATTACATAGAGATGTGTACATTGAATAAGAATCTAAAGGTCGTTACGTGCCACAACCGTGGGCCTTTGGGGACTGATTCAATTATACGGAATGTTGGGTTAGACTTGACTTAGAATATTGAGTTTGTCGTGCCACACCCGTGACTCAATTATTCAAGAGGCTAAAGTTTGATTAGGGAATAACATTAGATGTAATTGACAAGAGTTGTCTGCCTATTGAACATTACATGGCGTTTCGTGCCACAATCGGGGTTGTGTAATGGAATGTAGGATCCCTATTCCCACTAGCATTATGAATGCTTAATTTTTCATGTAGGGGGTTGAATAAATTAGGAAAACTAGTGGGAGCCACTTATGAATAAAGACCCGATTCATATAGTGTTTTGAAATGAAATCGAATATTTGCTAAGTGTTGTTATGTGTTTATCATTTACAGATTTACTTTGTACGTTATGTCTTCTGCACTATCACTCAGGAGCATACTAGATGCTCACAAATTGACTGGTCCTAATTATGCTGACTGGCTTCGAAACTTGAGAATTGTTCTCAGGATTGAGAAGCTGGAATACGTGATTGACTCACCTAAGCCTACTGAACCTGCTAGTGATGTACATAATGATGAACATGTTGTGTATCGTAAGTGGATAGATGATGCAAATGTTGCTCAATGCATCATGCTAGCTTCCATGAACATTGAGCTACAGAAGCAACATGAGCATATGGATGCTCACACTATCCTCATGCATCTACAAGAGTTGTATGATGTGGCAGGGAGGACAACTCGATATGAGATATCGAAGGAGCTGTTCGGGTGTAGGATGTCTGAGGGATCATCTGTGAATGACCATGTACTTAAGATGATCAATTTGATTGAACGTCTTGGACAACTTGGTTTTGTCATGGATGGGGAGCTGAGCCAAGACTTAGTCTTGCAATCGCTTTCGAGTTCGTTCTCGCAGTTTGTTGTGAACTTTCACATTAATAAGTTGGATGTGAGCCTGCCTGAACTCCACAACATGTTGAAGACTGCGGAATCGAATTTTTCCCCTAAGAAGAGTTCTGTTCTTCTAATTGGTGAAGGTTCCAATCCTAAGAAAAGGAAGAGGAACTCTTCCAAGAAGAAGAAAGTAGGTGAGAAAACGCCGGTTCCACCAAAAGCTGAAGACCCCAAGAGCAAAGTTGTTTGCTTTCACTGTAACCAGGTGGGGCACTGGAAGAGGAACTGCAAGGTTTACCTTGCAGAATTGAAGAAGAAGGGTAGTGAGACTACCGCTTCTGATTCAGGTATGTTCATGATAAAAGTGAATATGTCATTTCTACTTGGGTATTCGATACCGCCTGTGGTTCTCATATCTGCAATTTGTTGCAGGGACCAAGGAGAAGTAGGACTCTTGAGGAAGAGAAGGTGATTCTATTGATGGGAAATGGAGCAAGAGTTGCTGCTAAAGATGTAGAATCATTTCATTTACATATGCCTACGGGCAAGACTATTGTTTTAAATAATTGTTATTTTGTTCCCTCGATTGTGAGGAATATTATTCCCATGCTAGACTTGGCTGGATTTTTCATTTATTATTGAGAATAATGAATGTTCTATTCTTAGAGATAATATTCTTTATGGACGTGGTACTTTAAATAATGGTCTGTATGTATGTGACATAATTTATTTCAGATTGAACAAATAAATAAAAGAAAAGGGATGATGAAAATCTCACTTTATAGTGGCATTGCAGTCTCCATTTAGTAGACATGGAGAGAGGACTGCAAATTTGCTAGGAATGGTACACACAGATGTATGTGGACCAATGTCTAAGCAAGCCATGGGTGGATTTTCATACTTCATTACTTTCATAGATGATAGATCTAGATTCAGATATGTGTTTGATGAAACACAAGTCTGAAGCCTTTGAAAAGTTCAAAGAGTATAAGTATGAAGTGGAGAAATAACCAAACATAGTATTATAACTCTTCGATCAGATCGAGGTAGTGAATAATTTAATGGAGTGTTTCTAGATTATCTCAAAGTAAATGGTATAGTCTCCCAGTGGACTCCTCCAGATTGGTATCTGAAAGGAGAGATCGAACTTTGTTAAACATAGTTCGGTCCATGATGAGCTATGCAAATCTTCCAGTATTCCTATGGGGTTATGCATTGGAAACCTCAGCATATTTACTGAATAAGGTGCCTTCCAAAATCTGTTCCTCAAACTTCGTATGAGATATGGAGAGAAAGGAAACCGAGTCTTAAACACGTTAAAATTTGGGGATGTCCAGCTTATATCAAGTAAGTTGACCCAGATAAGCTGGAATATAGATCCGTAAAATGTAGTTTTGTGGGATATCCTAAAGAGACTTTAGGGTATTACTTTTACACCGATCATCGGGTGTTTGTCTCCAGACATGCTACCTTCTTGGAAAAGGAGTTTATCCTTGAAGGAAACAGTGGGAGCAATGTTGAACTTGATGAAGTTCAAGAAGCACAAACTGCTACGGATCAAGTGGAAACACCTGTTCTGACTGAACAACCTTTTGTGGAACAGCCCATTCATAGATCAGGGAGAGTGTCTCGCCAACCTGAGAGGTAATATGGCCTTGTCATTGAGAATGACAATGAGTTGTCGATCATTGATGATGACGACCCTGTGACCTATAATGAGGCTATGAGTAGTGTTGACTCAGAGAAATGGCATAGTGCCATGAAATCCAGAATGAAATCTAAGTATACGGTATACAAAAGATAGATTATAGCAGATGGCCAGGTGGAGACCTTTAAGGCCAGGCTTGTGGCAAAAGAATTCAAACAAAGGCAATGGATTGACTTTGATGAAGCCTTTTACCTGTAGCCCTGTTAAAATCAGTTTGGATTTTGCTTGCGATTGCTGCTTACTACGACTATGAGATCTGGCAATTAGCCAGGTGGTTTTATTTCCAAGAGAAATGAAAACCTAGTGTGTAAGCTGCTGTGAACCATATGTGGTTTAAAGCAAGCTTCTCGAAAGATGGAACATTCGTTTTGATGAGACAATCAAAGAGTTTGATTTTATCAAAAACGTAGATGAACCATGCGTCTACAAAAGGGTTAGTGGGAGCGCGGTAACATTTCTTGTATTGTATTGAAATAGAGTTGACACACATAACAACATAGCAGACCCACTCACAAAGCTACTTTTTGAAAGTCACTTTGATCGTCATAAAGATGAGATGGGTATTAGATACCAGAGTGATTGGCTTTAGTATAAGTGAGAGATTGAAAGGAATATGTCCTAAGTCCAATCAGGTATTAGGATTTAGGAATAACTCTTTATGTAATCTTTTTTGATTTCATTGATATTAATAAAAGACTTGTTTTGTTTTTATTACGGGCTCTATCTATTTAAGTGTTTAAATAAGATATACCATAGTTTAGAGTAAAGCTTTTTATGGATTATGATGAGATCATAATAGTGAGACCTAAAAAGATGATAACTCTAAACTTAAATAGTTTCTGGTCAGAGGATTACTAACTGGTAATTAATAATCCGCAAAGATCGGTACATACGATGCTTGCTTCATTATGAAGGATGTCTATTCTCATAGACATTTGTGTGGTGACACTATAGCTAGTATGTAGGTGCTTATTATAGAATAAGTTCACTGAACATGACTCGCCCAGCTGAACAACTGATGGAGTTCACTCACGTGTCAGCAGTTGTTCACATAGTGATAGTTGTACAAGTATCCTTAGACTTGAGGTCATCATAGTCATCTTGTGTACACTGAACTATGCTTTGGTTTAGTTCTTAGTCTCCAGGGACAATTATTAGGGCTCTACTGGGTATAGGAATTTGTACACGAAGATAGTGTATGATCAATAAAGGATCTACCCCTTCCAGTGAAGGAAGTGAATGTTCAAGGCTGATCCACTTATGCTAGTTCAGGAATCTCTGGCCAGAGTGAATGAAATTAGAAAGGAGTTTCTGATTTGCATAGAACTACGCATAATAAATGGTAAGCAAGTGATTAAATTAGATAGGCTTGACACGAGATCCATGCCTTGTATTTTATCGGGACATTGTAGGGTAGAAGGAGTTTATTGTACGGTAACTATTCACTAACAGGTTCTTGGTATTCTAAGCAGTGAATTCATATTATCCGGATAGTCGCGATATGTTGAGAAGCATCCCTCACGATGTAGAATAAATGTGATTAATTAATTAATCATATTTAATAAATTAGAGAATTTATATAAATAATGATAAAATAGTTTTATTATTATTATTTATTTCTACTACCGGCTTAATATTGAACCTACAGGGTCACACCATAAAAAGAGAATGATTTAATGGTGGAGGAATTAATTAATAATGGCTGATAATTATTTATTTATGAAATAAATAATTAATTGGAAAATTTAATAATTAATTAAATGAGATTTAATTGATTATAAATTAATTAAGAAAAGTTCTTAATATTATTAATTAAAGGATTTAATTTTTGGAAATTAAATCAAGAGAGAGAATTATTTCTAAAGTATTTAGAAAAAGGATTAATAATTAAAAGGTGTTTTAATTATTAATAAGAATAATAAATGGGATAATAATAATATTATTTATGGGAAAATTTCAGCTGAAAATTTTGCCTATAAATACACTATTATAGACCCTATTTTTATTCTAACCCCAGAAACCCAGAAGTTTTAGAAAACCAAATTCTCTCCACCTCCTCCTCCTCCTAAAAGTCGTTTTCTTGGTGGATACCGGTGGAGTGCTTCACACTTGAGGAGCAACTGCTAAGGATCTCTGATCGTTGTCTCCGAATTAATTTTAAAAGGTTAGATTCGATCCCTCGAATTTTTATTCACGATTTATATGCTTTTATTTGGATTTTGTGTGTGTAAAAGTGTTTTTCCACGCCCCGCTGCGATTAAAAATCCAACAACAGGGTGAGTAAAAGTGTCAGCGTCCAAGGAAATGTTATCAATTACAGCTTTGTAATGTTGCTGAAATTGTCTTTCCTTTTCAGCATCATCCACAATCATTGACTCACTTGCAATGGCTGGCTCCATCCTTATTGCTCCAGTACCTGCTTTTCTCTCATGTTCTCTCTTTTGTTGCATCAGGGTCTCACCCTGGCTCCCCACCCTCACACCCTCACCTTCACCTACTAAGGTGGGACTCCTCTCACTCACTTTTGCCAATCCTGAATGAATGGATTGCTGAGATTCACTCTTTTCCTCTCCTTGTGCCTGGGAGCAACCCAGCCTCTCACTCAATACACTCTCCTCTCTCAGTCCTAAGAGTGATTGTATTACCACCAAATCTTCTGCACTAGAAATTATTGAAGTTTGAAGTTGGGCAGAGACACTCGACGGATAAATGATATCCGTCGGGTGAGTGGTAAAGCTATCCGACGGAT
Source organism: Apium graveolens (assembly GCF_009905375.1). Lineage (NCBI taxonomy): Eukaryota > Viridiplantae > Streptophyta > Magnoliopsida > Apiales > Apiaceae > Apium > Apium graveolens. The sequence continues at coordinate 154,030,453 of NC_133657.1, read as the reverse complement.
AACTGCTGTTAAGCTTATCCGTCGGGATACAATCACTACTCGACGGATGAGCAATATCCATCCAGAGAGTAGAAATGAATGAGGTGGGAAGAGAAACTATTGTTGACTCTGTGTTGATTGAAGTTATTTGAGCCACAGATGTCACAATAGAATCAGAAAGAATTGGCAAGTGAGCCAACAAATCATCTAAAAGATGATGCTCACTTGCACTAGATTTTGGCTTCCCCAACAGAGTTAAAGAAGGGGAATCAGGAATTGAAGTGTTTATCATGTCCACTTCCAGTGAGTTGGTTGGTGAGTATTGTGTTTCAGTGGCTTCTATCAAGAGAGATTTTGGCTGTGACTCCACATTTATTGGAGCCACATCAATCTGAATTTGAGAAGGTGCAGGGACTGTGTCTTTAGCACCAGTTTGCACTAAGTGTGTGTCCTGTGCATCCCCAGTTGTTTTGGATTTCTTCTTTCTAGTGTAAGTTTGGTGTAGGCTTGTGTCCCTAACCCTCTTGGCCTGTGCTCTTGGATGAGAGCTTTGTTCAATAGCCACATCCTTTTGGGAGGATGCAGCTAGAAATGAGCTTCTGTCCTTTTTAAGCACTGCAGTTTGTTGGGAAACTGCAGTGTGGCTAGGCTGGGATTCACTTATCTCTCCAACCTTATCCTTGGGGTTTCTTTGATGTTCACCCCTTCCCTCACCTATCTTACCCTCCTTCACACTCCCCTCTTTGTGTTTGGTAGGATTTTCAACTGGTACCTTTTGAGAGATACCAGAGGGGGTTTTCTTTGATTTGGATTTAAGAATTGCAGTTGTTTTGGCAGCTTTGGTAGGCAACTGTTTGGTCATTGTCACAGTTGCCGTAGCTATGCCTGAAGTCAAAGAAATAGAAGGGATTGGAATAGTTGAGAGTGTAGATGAACTTACCTCACTTACCTGAGGTGCCATCATTACAGGAAAATAGAACATTGGCACATCCTTGTGATGGTTGGCTCTGTTCAGATCTGCAATGATTCTTCTCTCTTGAACCCAACACGCTAATTTGTTGGTTGGGTTCTCAAGTACAATCTCTTCACAAAGATGGTTAGCCAAAAGCATAAAAAATCTAGCATAGTAAATATTCTTTCCTCTTTTGGCTAAGTCACCTAGTTTGTAACCTAACTCATACACAACCAGATCACTTAAGTTGTAATATTTGTCTGTAACTAGCATGTATAGCATGTTAAGCATGGAAATGTTTACAGAATCAAAATTACTGATTTTTCCAGAAAAGACCTTAGTTACTACATCACACAAGTAACTCCATTCCTTCCTAAGACCTAGTCTTCTAATTTCACTTAGTTTTGCAGTAGGAAGTGCATAATGAATGGAATTTAGCATATTGACAATATCAGTGTCAGTGTGTGATGCAGTAACATTGTCATCAGGAATCTTGAAACATGCTTTTATGACATCACTATTGATACAGAAAACATTACCTTTGATGGTCAGAGTGATGGTTTTGTCAGTAGAGTTGTAGATTGCTGTTGTCCACATCTCCTCAACAACTTCACAATAAATTATGGGTGATTCCAGCATAGCAAAACTTAACTTGTAGTTCTTCACGAAGTCCATCATCTTATGATAGTCTTCAGATTGCTGAATCCCCTTATTGACCAAGGCAGTGAAGTTGTTCTTCTCATAGATGAACCCAGTCTGTGACATGATCTTTACTACGGGTGCCATTGTTAGGGAAGAAAAGCTTGAAGAGAAAGAGGATTTTTGCTTGAGAGAGAATGAATTAAGACAATTGAATTTGAGAATGATAAAAGAAAATGATTAGAATGAAATAGGCTTTTATACTTTGCTCAAACTCAACGGATAAAAATAATAAAGAGAAATAAATTACCCAATAGAAACTGCCTAAAATTAATGTTTTAAAATAAACTATAAAAATTCCACCCATTATCCGTCGTGTAATGCTTATAAACTGTAAGTATACTCGATGGATAATGTTCAGGGAATTAACGGTTAAGATTTAGACACTTCGACGGATGAGGATAAAATGTTATCCGTCGAGCTTTAAAATATTCCAGAAAAGTAATTGATCTTTATTTACAATTTGTATATCGACGGATGACTCAACCCGATGGATAATGGTCATCCGTCGAAAGACAAATTTTGACTTAGCCAAAATTTCATCCAAGACTAAAAATCAACTAAATTTCTGGCTTCTTTTCAACTTGCAAGAATAATTCAGATAAATTCAAGAGTAATTAAGCATACCTAACTCACTTACCAACCTAGAAAAGGTGGATTCATCCAGTGGCTTGGTAAAAATATCTCCAAGTTGCTTCTCACTTGGAACAAAATGTAACTCTACAGTACCATTCATTACATGTTCCCTTATGAAATGGTACTTGATGTCTATATACTTTGTCCTTGAATGTTGCACTGGATTTTCAGTGATGGCAATTGCACTTGTGCTGTCACAGAAAATAGGAATCCTTTCAACTTGCAAACCATAGTCTAGCAATTGATTTTTCATCCATAAAATCTGTGCACAGCAACTGCCAGCGGCAATATATTCAGCTTCAGCTGTAGAAGTAGAAATTGAATTTTGCTTTTTACTGAACCAGGACACAAGCTTGTCTCCTAGAAATTGACAGGTTCCTGTTGTGCTTTTTCTATCAATTCTGCAACCTGCATAATCTGCATCTAAATAACCAGTTAGATCAAAACCAGAATCTCTAGGATACCAAATGCCAAGGTTTGGTGTTCCTTTGAGATATCTGAAAATTCTTTTAATAGCTATCAAATGAGACTCTCTAGGATCAGCCTGAAATCTAGCACACAAACTTGTAGCAAACATTATATCTGGCCTACTGGCTGTTAAGTACAGAAGTGAGCCAACCATGCCTCTATAACTTGAAATATCCACAGACTTTTCAGTAGTGTTTAGTTCAAGCTTAGTTGCAGTGGCCATGGGAGTTTTTGCAGATGTGCAATCCATCAGATCAAACTTCTTTAAAAGATCAAAAATATATTTAGTTTGACTAATGAATATTCCATCACTAACTTGCTTAACTTGTAAACCAAGAAAGTAAGTTAGTTCTCCCATCATACTCATTTCATACTTGCTTTGCATCAGTTTGGCAAACTTTTTACAAACTTTTTCATCTGTAGAGCCAAAAATAATATCATCTACATAAATTTGAACAAGTATGCTAGAGCCATTCACATTTCTGAAAAATAAAGTTTTATCTACAGTACCTCTTGTGAAGTGATTTTCCAAAAGGAACTTTAATAAAGTGTCATACCAGGCTCTAGGTGCTTGCTTCAGTCCATAAAGTGCTTTCAATAGATAGTAGACATACTCTGGGAAATTTGGATCTTCAAAGCCAGGAGGTTGACTTACATACACTTCTTCCTCCAAATCTCCATTCAGAAAGGCACTTTTGACATCCATTTGATAGACCTTGAAATTGGCATGGGCTGCATAGGCTAAGAAGATTCTGATGGCTTCAAGTCTTGCAACAGGAGCAAATGTTTCATCAAAATCTATCCCTTCTTGTTGACAATAGCCTTTAGCAACCAATCTTGCTTTGTTCCTTACTACTAAGCCATTTTCATCCATCTTGTTTCTGAATACCCATTTGGTGTCTATTGGATTCTTTCCTTTAGGCTTGGGTACCAGCTTCCATACTTTATTCCTTTCAAATTGGTTTAGCTCCTCCTGCATAGCTAAAATCCAATCAAGATCTAATAAGGCTTCTTCTACCTTCTTTGGTTCTTCCTTAGACAGGAAGCTGCTGTATAGACATTCTTCTTGAGTTGCTTTCCTGGTTTGAACTCTGGAAGAAACATCACCAATAATCAGTTCAAAGGGGTGATCTTTTGTCCATTTCCTTGGTTGAGGTAGATTAGCCCTAGATGAAGAGACCTCAATGTTGTCTTGATGTGTGATTGAGTTTTGATTGCTAGAAACTCCCCCTGAGTTTGTGGATCTTTGATTTGAAATTGGGGTGCTTTCTATGGGTGATCTGCCTTGACTTCCTGCTCCTTTTGATAACCCGACGGATGGTGAATTTTGAGTACCGACGAATGAGGCAGGTTGTCTTTCGACGGATAATACAGATTGCCTTCCGACGGATGAAGCATTATGTAACTCGACGGATGTTGAGTTTTGTGCTTCATTTGTAGTAAATTTGTCTGCATTATCCTTAGACACTGTTTCTTGATCACTTTCATCATCACTTTCTTCACTGACCATCTCAATATTGTCGAATTTGAGGCTCTCATGGTAATCTCCATCTTTTAGTCCTTCAATCTTTTTATCATCAAACACAACATGTATAGATTCAACAACAATGTTGGTTCTTAGATTGTAGACTCTACATGCTTTACCAACAGCATATCCAACAAAAATTCCTTCATCTGCTCTAGCATCAAACTTCCCATTTTGATCAGTTTGATTTCTCAGAATATAGCATTTACAGCCAAAGACATGAAGAAAGTTCAGAGTTGGCTTCTTGTTCTTGAACAATTGATAAGGTGTCTTGCATTTTGCTTGATTAATCAGAGAGATGTTCTGAGTGTAGCATGCAGTGTTGACAGCTTCAGCCCAGAAATATGTTGGTAATTTTGATTCTTCAAGCATTGTCCTTGCAGCTTCAATAAGAGATCTATTCTTTCTTTCCACTACTCCATTCTGTTGTGGAGTCCTTGCTGCTGAAAACTCATGCAGGATCCCATTTTCCTCACAGAATGCTCTCATGACATAGTTCTTGAACTCAGTTCCATTGTCACTCCTGATTCTTCTAACTTTGAAATCAGGATGATTGTTAACTTGCCTTATGTGATTGATGATGATTTCACTAGCTTCATCTTTGGGCTTTAGGAAATAGGTCCAAGAGAACTTTGAGAAATCATCTACAATTACTAGGCAAAATCTTTTCTTTGAGATTGACAAAACATTGACTGGTCCAAACAAATCCATGTGAAGCAGTTGCAGAGGTTCTTCAATTGCTGAATCAAGTTTCTTCCTGAATGATGCTTTAATTTGCTTCCCTTTTTGGCAGGCATCACACAGTCCATCCTTTGTAAACTCCACCAGAGGAATGCCTCTAACTAGCTCTTTCTTTACCAGCTCATTCATGGTCTTGAAGTTCAAATGGGATAGCTTCTTGTGCCATAGCCAACTTTCATCTTGACTTGCTTTACTGAGAAGACAAGTTACAGATTCTGCTTTATTTGAGTTGAAGTCAGCTAGATACACATTTCCTCTTCTCACACCAGTGAGAACCACTTTGTTGTTTTGATTATTAATCACAACACAGGTTTCTTTGTTGAAGGTTACTGAGTTGCCTTTATCACAAAGCTGGCTGATACTCAACAGATTGTGTT
>NC_133657.1:153680627-153724976 GCF_009905375.1 Apium graveolens | reverse complement strand
AATTAGGGAAAAAATTCCAGAAATTAGGGAAAAATCCAGATAAATTAAGGGATAAATCCAGAATTAGGAAATCCTAGAAAATTAGGGAAAATCCAGAAAATTGGGGAAAAATTTCCTGGAAATTAAGATAATTTCTGAATAAAAGGAAGATTCATTGTAAATGTGTAGGTCGCGTCCACACTTTACGCAAAACGAAACCCTATAAGGGAACGAATAGATTTAACTTCCGCGAAACCTAATCAATGTTTCCCAAAAGTTGGGGGGCAAATGATAGGGATAAATAAGTCCTGATTTTATAATTAATGGGCTGCTAGGCCCAATAATAAGATGTATAATATTCAGACCAGAAAGGTTAAGCCTGATGGACCAGATCAGGCCTGGTGGAATAAAAAAGGCCCAAAAGCCCTGATTATTAATTAATTTCGTAATTAATTAATAAGGGAAAAATCAGCTATTGAGAAGAGTCCCGATAAGGATATAAATCCTTATAGATTAGCCTCAAGGGGACCTAAAAGGATAAGGAATCAGCTTCCTACTTCCTAGGACTCCTAAGTCTATCCTAATTCAGAGGCTTGTCCACCAAGTCTCCTACACCAAGTCCAATTCAAGGACTCCCAACATCTATATAAGGGGCCTCACCCCACAAATCAGAACTACGTTATTTGACTTGATCCTTGGCAATCAGTAAGGTACGTAGGCATCTTGTTAAGGCAGATTGAGTCACGAAACACAAGAGCAGTCAAATCGAGCCTCAAGGCTCACGTTCCTTAATATTAAATACAGCAATTATATATATTAGTTTTTAATCCATAACAGGTATCCACCAAGAAAACGACTTTTAGGAGGAGGAGGAGGTGGAGAGAATTTGGTTTTCTGACACTTTTGGGTTTCTGGGGTTTGAATAAAATAGGGTCTATAATAGTGTATTTATAGGCAAAATTTTCAGCTGAAATTTTCCCATAAATAATATTATTATTATCCCATTTATTATTCTCATTAATAATTAAAACACATTTTAATTATTAATCCTTTTTCTAAACACTTTAGAATTAATTCTCTCTCTTGGTTTAATTTCCAAAAATTAAATCCTTAATTAATAATATTAAGAACTTTTCTTAATTAATTTATAATCAATTAAATCTCATTTAATCAATTATTAAATTTGCCAATTAATTATTTATTTCATAAATAAATAATTATTAGCCATTATTAATTAATTCCTCCACCATAAAATTATTCTCTTTTTATGGTGTGACCCTGTAGGTTCAATATTAAGCCGGTAGTAGAAATAAATAATAATAAAACTATTTTATCATTATTTATATAAATTCTCTAATTTATTAAATATGATTAATTAATTAATCACATTTATTCTACATCGTGAGTGATGCTTCTCAACATATCGCGACTATCCGGATAATATGAATTCACTGCTTAGAATACCAAGAACCTGTCAGTGAATAGTTACCGTACAATAAACTCCTTCTACCCTACAATGTCCCAATTAAATACAAGGCATGGATCTCGTGTCAAGCCTATCTAATTCAATCACTTGCTTACCATCTATTATGCGTAGTTCTATGCAAATTAGAAACTCCTTTCTAATTTCATTTACTCTGGCCAGAGATTCCTGAACTAGCATAAGTGGATCAGCCTTGAACATTCGCTTCCTTCACTGGAAGGGGTAGATCCTTTATTGATCATACACTATCTTCGTATACAAATTCCTATACCCAGAAGAGCCCTAATAATTATCCCTGGAGACTAAGAACTAAACCAAAGCATAGTTCAGTGTACACAAGATGACTATGATGACCTCAAGTCTAAGGATACTTGTACAACTATCACTAAGCGAACAACTGCTGACACGTGAGTGAACTCCATCAGTTGTTCAGCTGGGCGAGTCATGTTCAGTGAACTTATTCCATAATAAGCACCTACATACTAGCTATAGTGTCACCACACAAATGTCTATGAGAACAGACATCCTTCATAATGAAGCAAGCATAGTATGTACCGATCTTTGCGGATTATTAATTACCAGTTAGTAATCCTATGACCAGGAACTATTTAAGTTTAGAGTTATCATCTTTTTAGGTCTCACTATTATGATCTCATCATAATCCATAAAAAGCTTTACTCTAAACTATGGTATATCTTATTTAAACACTTAAATAGATAAAGCCCGTAATAAAAACAAAACAAGTCTTTATTAATATCAATGAAATCAAAACAGATTATATAAAAGTTATTCCTAAATCCTAATACATGATTGGACTTAGGACATATTCCTTTCAATCTCCCACTTGTACTAAAGCCAATCACTCTGGTATCTAATACCCATCTCATCTTTATGATGATCAAAGTGACTTTCAAAAAGTAGCTTTGTGAGTGGGTCTGCTATGTTGTTGTGTGTGTCAACTCTAATTCAATACAATATAAGAAATGTTACCGCGCTTCCACTAACCCTTTTGTAGACGCATGGTTCATCTACGTTTTCGATAAAATCAAACTCTTTGATTATCTCATCAAAATGAATGTTCCATCTTTTGAGAAGCTTGCTTTAAACCACATTAATCGCAAGCAAAATCTGAACTGATTTTAATAGGGCTTCATGTAAAAAGTTTCATCAAAGTCAATCCATTGTCTTTGTTTGAATCCTTTACCCAAAAGCCTGGCCTTATAGGTCTCCACCTGGCCATCTGCTATAATCTATCTTTTGTATACCGTATACATAGATTCCATTCTGGATTTCATGGCACTATGCCATTTCTCTGAGTCAACTTTACTCATAGCCTCATTATAGGTCACAGGGTCGTCATCATCAAATGATTGACAACTCATTGTCATTCTCAATGACAAGGCCATATTACCTCTCAGGTTGGCGAGACACTCTCCCTGACCTATGAATGGGCTGTTCCACAAAAGGTTGTTCAGTCAGAACAGGTGTTTCCACTTGAACCGTAGTAGTTTGTGCTTCTTGAACTTCATCAAGTTCAATTTTGCTCCCACTGTTTCCTTCAAGGATAAACTTCTTTTCCATGAAGGTAGCATGTCTGAAGACAAACACCCGATGATCGGTGTAAAAGTAATACCCTAAAGTCTCTTTAGGATATCCCACAAAACTACATTTTACGGATCGATATTCCAGCTTATCTGGGTCAACTTACTTGATATAAGCTGGACATCCCCAAATCTTAACGTGTTTAAGACTCGGTTTCCTTTCTTTTCATATCTCATACGGAGTTTGAGGAACAGATTTTGGAAAGCACCTTATTCAGTAAATATGCTGAGGTTTCCAATGCATAACCCCATAGGAATACTGGAAGATTTGCATAGCTCATCATGGACCGAACTATGTCTAACAAAGTTCGATTTCTCCTTTCAGATACTAATCTGGAGGAGTCCACTGGGAGACTATACCATTTACTTTGAGATAATCTAGAAACTCTCCGTTCAAGTATTCACCATCTCGATCTAATCGAAGAGTTATAATACTATGTTTGGTTGTTTCTCCACTTCATACTTATATTCTTTGAACTTTTCAAAGGCCTCAGACTTGTGTTTCATCAAACACATATCCGAATCCAGATCTAACATCTATGAAAGTAATGAAGTATGAAAATCCACCCATGGCTTGCGTAGACATTGGTCCACATACATCTGTGTGTACCATTCCTAGCAAATTTGCAGCCCTCTCTCCATGTCCACTAAATGGAGACTGCAGTGCCACTATAAAGTGAGATTTTCATCATCCCTTTTCTTTTATTAGTTTGTTCAATCTGAAGTAAATTATGTCACATATATTCAGACCATTATTTAAAGTACCACGTCCATAAAGAATATTATCTCTAAGAATAGAACATTCATTATTCTCAATAATAAATGAAAATCCAGTCAAGTCTAACTTGGGAATAATATTCCTCACAATCGAGGGAACAAAATAACAATTATTTAAAACAATGGTCTTGCCCGTAGGCATATGTAAATGAAATGATTCTACATCTATAGCAGCAACTCTTGCTCCATTTCCCATCAGTAGAATCACCTCCTCTTCCTCAAGAGTCCTACTTCTCCTTGGTCCCTGCAACAAATTGCAGATATGAGAACCACAGGCGGTATCTAATACCCAAGTAGAAATGACATATTCACTTTTATCATGAACATACCTGAATCAGAAGTGGTAGTCTCACTACCCTTCTTCTTCAATTCTGCAAGGTAAACCTTGCAGTTCCTCTTTCAGTGCCCCACCTTGTTACAGTGAAAGCAAACAACTTTTCTCTTGGGGTCTTCAGCCTTTGGTGGAACCGGCGTTTTCTCACCTACTTTATTCTTCTTGGAAGAGTTCCTCTTCCTTTTCCTAGGATTGGAACCTTCACCAATTAGAAGAACAGAACTCTTCTTAGGGGGAAAATTCGATTCCGCAGTCTTCAACATGTTGTGGAGTTCAGGCAGGCTGACATCCAACTTATTCATGTGAAAGTTCACAACAAACTGCGAGAACGAACTCGGAAGCGATTGCAAGACCAAGTCTTGGCTCAGCTCCCCATTCATGGCAAAACCAAGTTGTCCAAGACGTTCAATCAAATTGATCATCTTAAGTACATGGTCATTCACAGAGGATCCCTCAGACATCCTACAACCGAACAACTCCTTCGATATCTCATATCGAGCTGTCCTCCCCGCCACATCATACAACTCTTGTAGATGCATGAGGATAGTGTGAGCATCCATATGCTCATGTTGCTTCTGTAGCTCAATGTTCATGGAAGCTAGCATGATGCATTGAGCAACATTCGCATCATCTATCCACTTACGATACACAACGTGTTCATCATTATGTGCATCACTAGCAGGTTCAGTAGGCTTAGGTGAGTCAATCACGTATTCCAGCTTCTCAATCCTGAGAACAATTCTCAAGTTTCGAAGCCAGTCAGCATAATTAGGACCAGTCAATTTGTGAGCATCCAGTATGCTTCTAAGTGATAGTGCAGAAGACATAACGTACAAAGTAAATCTGTAAATGATAAACACATAACAACACTTAGCAAATATTCGATTTCATTTCAAAACACTATATGAATCGGGTCTTTATTCATAAGTGGCTCCCACTAGTTTTCCTAATTTATTCAACCCCCTACGTGAAAAATTAAGCATTCATAATGCTAGTGGGATTAGGGATCCTACATTCCATTACACGACCCCGGCTGTAGCACGAACCGCCATGTAATGTTCAATAAGCAGACAACTCTTGTCAATTACATCTCATGTTATTCCCTAATCAAACTTTAGCCTCTTGAATAATTGAGTCTCGGCTGTAGCACGACAAACTCAATATTCTAAGTCAAGTCTAACCCAACATTCCGTACAGTTGAATCAGTCCCCAAAGGCCCACGGCTGTAGCACGTACCGACCTTTAGATTCTTATTCAATGTACACATCTCTATGTAATAGACAAGTATTTCTTATTTCGAAATCAAAGCCCTCGGCTGTAGCACGAACCGACAATGATTCAAAAATAAGAACTACTTTTCTATCATGTTGGAAGGCTATGACCGACACAAGCCCATTGTATCATTGGCCAATTACTACTTGATATTATTTAATTTTAGAGGGATTATATTACGTTACAATCATAATCATATTATAAAGAGATTCTTCCTTTTAAATTAAATATTTCAAATCAATAATCAATAATTAGACGATTCCCAGATCGGGTGGAGCATTGTCAAGAGGCGTCACTTAATAACCCTTTCTTACAGATAGAAATCTGTTGTTGACAGAATCATCTTTTCTCTCATATCGAAAATTCATATTCAATTACGTGTTTCACAAACACAAGAATCTCATGATTGTATTCATAATATTATTATTAAGGTTATGAAACAATTTCACTATACTAGGTTGTCTAACAAACGCCTTATGTTCATTCAAGTTCACCTAAATCTATCATCGCATGATAAACTAAGCATATATCACATATATCAACATGAATAAACATCAAGGTAGGCATGTTACATCATCTAGCACATAGAACTAAGTATTATACATCTCTATGTATCACATGAAGCATTTAAAAGCAATTAAAACAGTCAAAAACAACTTTAAAACACTTCATGGAAATATAAACAGTTCAAAACTTTTATATAAACTAAAATTGATCACTCCATTAGATCCGTCTCGAAAAAATGAATCCAACGGTATATTGCACGCCTAAAACGGAGTTACGAAACTCCCAGAAAATCAATTTTAAAATCAACAGAAGGGCTGTAAAGCATTACAGGAACGCGTTACAAGCCCTGTAACGCATTCCGGTGATGCGTTACACCCCTTTTAAGCCATTAAAGGGTGTAACGCATTCCGTGAATGCGCCACAGGTGTGTAACGCATTCCCGGAATGCGTTACACCCCTATATTTTTTTTTATTTTCAGCAGCCGCCGCCGCCATGGATTTCTGTGCCGCCAGACCTTGTCAGACCTGCCGTTTCTGTCTTCTTCTTTTCCGTGTCTCACACCACAGCAGACAAAACAGCAGCAGATATATACTTACATACAATCAATTTATATATATATATATATATCTTTATTTAATTACGAATTTAATTGCTAGAACTTCAAAAATTCATAATAAAAAATCTATACATCCTAAAATTATGAAAAAAATACCCAGACGATCTACAACACTTGTAGAACCCAGATCAACATTCAAAATTATTCTGAGAAACGATTTCTCATCAGACAAAATTAATCCATGATATAACTTGTAAAAATCATAATTAATTCATACAAGCACATAAAATTCTGAATTTTTTACCACAGATCTATATGCATACAACCTATGCTCTGATACCATTGTTGGATTTTTAAACGCAGCGGGGCATGGAAAAACACTTTTACACACACAAAATCCAAATAAAAGTATATAAATCGTGAATAAAAATTCGAGGGATCGAATCTAACCTTTTAAAATAAATTCGGAGACAACGATCAGAGATCCTTAGCAGTTGCTCCTCAAGTGTGAAGCACTCCACCGGTATCCACCAAGAAAACGACTTTTAGGAGGAGGAGGAGGTGGAGAGAATTTGGTTTTCTGAAACTTTTGGGTTTCTGGGGTTTGAATAAAATAGGGTCTATAATAGTGTATTTATAGGCAAAATTTTCAGCTGAAATTTTTCCATAAATAATATTATTATTATCCCATTTATTATTCTCATTAATAATTAAAACACATTTTAATTATTAATCCTTTTTCTAAACACTTTAGAATTAATTCTCTCTCTTGGTTTAATTTCCAAAAATTAAATCCTTAATTAATAATATTAAGAACTTTTCTTAATTAATTTATAATCAATTAAATCTCATTTAATCAATTATTAAATTTGCCAATTAATTATTTATTTCACAAATAAATAATTATTAGCCATTATTAATTAATTCCTCCACCATAAAATCATTCTCTTTTTATGGTGTGACTCTGTAGGTTCAATATTAAGCCGGTAGTAGAAATAAATAATAATAAAACTATTTTATCATTATTTATATAAATTCTCTAATTTATTAAATATGATTAATTAATTAATCACATTTATTCTACATCGTGAGTGATGCTTCTCAACATATCGCGACTATTCGGATAATATGAATTCACTGCTTAGAATACCAAGAACCTGTCAGTGAATAGTTACCGTATAATAAACTCCTTCTACCCTACAATGTCCCGATTAAATACAAGGCATGGATCTCGTGTCAAGCCTATCTAATTCAATCACTTGCTTACCATCTATTATGCGTAGTTCTATGCAAATTAGAAACTCCTTTCTAATTTCATTTACTCTGGCCAGAGATTCCTGAACTAGCATAAGTGGATCAGCCTTGAACATTCGCTTCCTTCACTGGAAGGGGTAGATCCTTTATTGATCATACACTATCTTCGTGTACAAATTCCTATACCCAGAAGAGCCCTAATAATTGTCCCTGGAGACTAAGAACTAAACCAAAGCATAGTTCAGTGTACACAAGATGACTATGATGACCTCAAGTCTAAGGATACTTGTACAACTATCACTAAGCGAATAACTGCTGACACGTGAGTGAACTCCATCAGTTGTTCAGCTGGGCGAGTCATGTTCAGTGAACTTATTCCATAATAAGCACCTACATACTAGCTATAGTGTCACCACACAAATGTCTATGAGAACAGACATCCTTCATAATGAAGCAAGCATAGTATGTACCGATCTTTGCGGATTATTAATTACCAGTTAGTAATCCTATGACCAGGAACTATTTAAGTTTAGAGTTATCATCTTTTTAGGTCTCACTATTATGATCTCATCATAATCCATAAAAAGCTTTACTCTAAATTATGGTATATCTTATTTAAACACTTAAATAGATAAAGCCCGTAATAAAAACAAAACAAGTCTTTATTAATATCAATGAAATCAAAACAGATTATATAAAAGTTATTCCTAAATCCTAATACATGATTGGACTTAGGACATATTCCTTTCATATGTTGTGTACTTGATGATGACATAAACAAAACACCTAAGTAGATTTTACTTAGTGAGATAATGTAGCACTCGACGGATAAGAATTATAGTCCCGACGGATAACTCATTATAGTCCCGACGGATGATGACTTATTATCCATCGAGTGAGTAGCTTATGTAATAATAAGTCTATAGCACATTTCTGCATACACCTTTGTATAAATCTGTAGTAGCATATGAGTCATGTTGACTTTAACTAGATATGCATAATAGGTTGATTAATTGTACATAGATGATGTCTTGTAATTCTGTATAAATGAATTGAAGTCAAGTGCCAAAATAGCTACCGACGGATGATTAACAAAGCCATCGACGGATGATCAAATAGCTATCAACGGATGTTCAATATAGCAGTCGACGGATGATCAATGAAGCCATCAATGGATGATCATAAAGTCGACGAATGATCATGTACTCAACGGATAAAGAATTCAAATATCAGTTGACAGTGACAGCATAGTCACATGCGTCGAAGTGTATGCAAATGGAATGAGGAAGCCTATTAACTGGGTAATAGAGAACAAAGTAACAAAGCATTAGACCCGATAGTTTTTATAATGATCCTGTCTTTTGACTTTGTAATCTTGGTATTATATAAACCAAGAAGTAGCAAATAGAAACTAAGATCTGAGACACAAAAAGTGAGAAACATTTGTAAGCAGAATTATTAGCATTTCTCTGTATTCTCAGTAGTTCATATTTGTAAGCAGCTATGAGCATTCTTGCACACAGAGTTCTCTCGATATAATATATATATCTCTGGTGGAATTGTTTAAATCTACCAGAAAGTTTTTAAAGACTATTGTTTTTAATTACTTGTATTTTGATTCACTTAAGTTTTTATTCCGCATTGTGCTAATCAATACACTTATATTTATATTCGAGTTTGAACATTTTTATTTTAAGAAAAAGGTTCAAAAATTCCATTCAACCCCCCCCCCCTTCTGTAATTCTTGCTATATTTTTAAGGGACTAACAATTGGTATCAGAGCGAGCTCTTAACTTATAAAGAGTTTAAAGATCAAAACAATTCAGCAAGATGAACAAGAAGGATGTTGGAGTCAAGATTCCTTTTCTAGATAAAGATAATTACCATCATTGGAAGGTAAAGATGCATCTTCATATGCTTTCTCAACATGAGGCCTATGTGGACTGCATATAAAGAGGCCCTCATGTTCCAATGAGAGCTGCAACAGGAAACGAGCCATCAGTCCCCAAGCCAAGGCATGAATGGTCTGATCCTGACATTAAACAAGTCAGAAAGGATAAAAAGGCCATGAATATTCTGTTCAATGGAGTTGATGCAGACATGTTTGACAACATTATCAACTGCAAAACTGCCAAGGAAGTTTGAGATACTATACAGATAATCTGTGATGGCACTGAGCAAGTTATAGAAAATAAGATGCAGCTCTTGATTCAACAATATGAGCATTTTCACAATGAGGAAAGTGAGTATCTCACTGACATTTTTAGTAGGTTTCAAAAACTACTAAATGCTCTCAAGTTGCATGGAAGGGTCTATCAGACTAAAGACTCTAATATGAAATTCCTTAGATCTCTTTCAAAGGAATGAAAACCAATGACAGTCTCATTAAGAAACTCACAAGATTATAAGGAGTTTACTTTGGAGAGACTGTATGGCATCCTGAAAATCTATGAGCTTGAAATAGAGCAGGATGAAAGGATGGGGAGAGGAAAGAAGAAAGGAGGATCCATTGCACTAGTTGCTGAGTTGGAAAAGGAGAAGAAAGTGAAGATGGAAGTTGTTGAATCAACTTCAAAGGTCTGTGAGAACAAGGGCAAGGGGCTTGCAGTAGAAAGTGAAGATTCATTGAGTCAAGATGACATGGAGGACATTGATGAGCACCTAGCATTTCTTTCTAGGATATTTTCCAAGCTCAAGTTCAAAAAGAACTTTGGAGCAGCCAAGCCAAATAGAAACATGGTGGATAAGTCAAAATTCAAATGTTTCAAATGTGGCTTGGCAGAGCATTTTTCCGGTGAGTGCAGGAAGTCAGATTCCAGTAAGAAAAAGTTTGAGTCTGTGGATTATAAGCAAAAATATTTTGATATACTCAAGCAAAAGGAAAGGGCTTTTATTACACAAGAAAATGACTGGGCAGCAGATGGTCTGGATGAAGATGAAGATGTCAGCTATCTCAATCTAGCCCTAATGACCAAGTCTGATGAGACAGAGACAAGTTCCTCAAGCAATCAGGTAATTGCTACAAACCTTGCACATTTATCTAAAGCTGAGTGTAATGATGCCATAAATGACATGTCTACAGAATTATATCATTTGCGTGTTACACTTAAGTCTCTTACTAAAGAAAATGCTAAAATCAAAGAAAACAATTTGTTTTTGAGTGAGAGAAATAATGTGCTTGAGTCTTAGTTTATTGATTTTGAGAAATTAAGAATTGAGTGTAAGATTGCTAAGGAGGAATTAACTAAGTCCTTAAAGAAGGAAGAAATTTTGAAAAAGCAGCTCGAGCGTGAACAAGAGGTGATTAAAGCATGGAAAACATCCAGAGATGTCCATACTCATATCACCAAAGTTTAAGGAATCGAGTCCTTCTGTGATGAAGCCTGGAAAAAGAATAAAGAGAAACTAGAACCTAATTTGGTAGATGGACTGCTAATAGATGTAGACTCGACGGATGATGAGGACTATCCGTTGGATAACAAAAAGTGTTATCCGTCGAATGATGAAAATCCTCATCTGTCGGCTGTGAGCAAGCCCATTAGTAAAGCCAAACTAGTTAAGCTGAATGAGAAGTATGGGTCTGTTTCCAAGAACTTTGTTTCAGGAGAGTCAAGTCAAATTAAGAAAGGGAAAAAGGCTAATGTTGGTCACATGACTGTCAAATAGTTAAGTGATAGACTTGAAAAGATTGAGGTAAAAACAAAGACTAAAAGGAAAAACAATAGGAATGGTAAAGTAGGGATTAACAAACATAATAACTACACACCTGATAAATATGCTCCTAGAAAAATCTGTGTCAAGTGTGGTAGTGTAAATCATCTGTCTGTTAATTGCAAATCTGCCATGCCTACTTCCATGTCTGTGCAACCTCAATTTCCTATCATGAATGCCATGCCTCCCATGCCTGTTAATGCTATGTCTACACAGAACATGAATGCACAGTTTGCTAATATGCTATTTGCACCTAATCCTTATTATGCTGCATATAGTATGCCACAAATGTCATTTAGCATGCCTTACTGGAATGACATGTTTACCCATAGCATGCCATTTCCTGTTAGTCATAATATGCATGATAATTCTGTTGCAATGAATGGTTTCAAAGGCCCAACTCAAATGACTAAGGATGAATCTGAAATTCCCAAGTCAAATGAGATAAAGCCTAAGAAATAGAAAAAAAAGTTAACAAGGCAGGACCCAAGGAAACTTGGGTACTAAAATCAACTTGATTTGATTTTGATGTGTGCAGGGAAACAGAAAGAATCTTTGGTACTTGGATAGTGGTTGTTCAAGACACATGACTGGTGATTCTACCCTGCTTACGGAATTCAAGGAGAGAGCTGGCCCAAGTATCACTTTTGGAGATGACAATAAGGGTTATATTGTGGGATATGGCTTGATTTCAAAGGACAATGTCATCATTGAGGAGGTTGCCTTAGTGGATGGTCTCAAACACAATCTGTTGAGTATCAGCCAGCTTTGTGACAAAGGCAATTCAGTAACCTTCAACTCAGAAGCCTGTGTTGTGACTAATAAAAGAAGCAACAAAGTGGTTCTCACTGGTGTGAGAAAAGGAAATGTGTACCTAGCTGATTTCAACTCATCCAATACAGAATCTGTAACTTGTCTTCTCAGTAAAGCAAGTCAGGATGAAAGTTGGCTATGGCACAAGAAGCTATCCCATTTAAACTTCAAGACCATGAATGAGTTGATAAAGAAAGAACTGGTCAGAGGCATTCCTCTAGTGGAGTTTTCAAAGGATGGACTGTGTGATGCCTGCCAAAAAGGGAAGCGGATTAAAGCATGATTCAGAAAGAAACTTGATTCAACAATTGAAGAGCCTTTGCAACTGCTTCACATGGATTTGTTTGGACCAGTCAATGTATTGTCCATCTCAAGGAAAAGATTTTTCCTAGTAATTGTAGATGATTTCTCAAAGTTCTCTTGGACATATTTCCTAAAATCTAAAGATGAGGCTAGGGAAATCATCATCAATCACATAAGGCAAGTCAATAATCATCCTGATTTCAAGGTTAGAAGAATCAGGAGTGACAATGGAACTGAGTTCAAGAATTCTGTCATGAGAGCATTTTGTGAGGAAACTGGGATTCTGCATGAGTTTTCAGCAGCAAGGACTCCACAACAAAATGGAGTAGTGGAAAGGAAGAACAGATCACTTATTGAAACTGCAAGGACAATGCTTGAAGAATCTAAACTGCCAACATATTTCTGGGCTGAAGCTGTAAATACTGCATGCTACACTCAGAATATTTCTGTGGTTAATCAAGCAAGATGCATGACTCCCTATCAATTATTCAAAAACAAGAAGCCAACTCTAAACTTTCTTCATGTCTTTGGCTGTAAATGCTATATTCTGAGAAATCAAACTGACCAAAATAGGAAGTTTGATGCTAAAGCAGATGAAGGAATTTTTGTTGGATATGCTGTTGGTAAAGCATATAAAGTCTACAATCTAAGAACCAACATTGTTGTGGAATCAATACATGTTGTGTTTGATGATAAAAAGATTGAAGGACTGAAAGATGGAGATTACCATGAGAGCCTCAAATTCGACAATGTGGAGATGGTTAGTGATGATGAAAGTGATCAAGAAATAGTGTCTAAGGATAGTGCAGATAAATCTACTACCAATGAAGCACAAAACTCAACATCTGTCGAGTTGCATAATACTTCATCCGTCAGAAGGCAATCTGCATTATTTGTCGGGAGACAACCAGCTTCATCTGTCGGTACTCAAAATTCACCATCCGTCGGGTTATCAAAAGGAGCAGGAAGTCATGATAGATCACCTATAGAAAGTTTCCCTTTCTCAAATCAAAGATCCGCAAACTCAGGGGGAGTTTCTAACAATCAAAACTCAATCACACATCAAGATAATAATGAAGTTTCTTTATCTAGAGCTAATCTACCTCAACAAAGGAAATGGACAAAATATCACCCCTTTGAGCTTATCATTGGTGATGTTTCTTCTAGAGTTCAAACAAGAAGAGCAACTCAGGAAGAATGTCTATACAGCAGCTTTCTTTCCAAGGAAGAACCAAAGAAGGTAGAAGAAGCTTTGTTGGATCCTGATTGGATTTTAGCTATGCAGGAGCTAAACCAATTTGAAAGGAACAATGTATGGAAGCTGGTACCCAAGCCTAAAGGAAAGAACCCAATAGACACAAAGTGGGTATTCAGAAACAAGATGGATGAAAATGGCATAGTAGTCAGGAACAAAGCTAGATTGGTTGTTAAGGGCTATTGTCAGAAAGAAGGAATAGATTTTGATGAAACATTTGCTCCTGTTGCAAGACTTGAAGCCATCAGAATCTTCTTAGCCTATGTAGCCCATGCAAATTTCAAGGTTTATCAAATGGATGTCAAAAGTGCCTTTCTGAATGGAGATTTGGAGGAAGAAGTTTATGTTAGTCAACCTCCTGGTTTTGAAGATCCAAATTTTCCAGAATATGTCTATTATCGTTTGAAAGCACTTTATGGACTGAAGCAAGCACCTAGAGCCTAGTATGACACTTTATCAAAGTTCCTTTTGGAAAATCACTTCACAAGAGGTACTGTAGATAAAACTTTATTTTTCAGAAATGTTAATGGCTCTAGCATACTTGTTCAAATTTATGTAGATGATATTATTTTTGGTTCTACAGATGAGAAACTTTGAAAAAAGTTTGCCAAATTGATGCAAAGTAAGTATGAAATGAGTATGATGGGAGAACTAACTTACTTTCTTGGTTTACAAGTTAAGCAAGTTAGTGATGGAATATTCATTAGTCAAACTAAATATATTTTTGATCTTTTAAAGAAGTTTGATCTAATGGATTACACATCTGCAAAAACTCCCATGGCCACAGCAACTAAGCTTGAATTAAACACCACTGAAAAGTCTGTGGATATTTCAAGTTATAGAGGTATGGTTGGCTCACTTCTGTACTTAACAGCTAGTAGGCCAGATGTAATGTTTGCTACATGTTTATGTGCTAGATTTCAGGCTGATCCTAGAGAATCTCACCTAATAGCTATTAAGAGAATTTTCACATATCTCAAGGGAACACCAAAGCTTGGCATTTGGTACCCTAGAGATTCTGGTTTTGATCTAACTGGTTATTCAGATGCAGATTATGCAGGTTGTAGAATTGATAGAAAAAGTACTACAGGAACGTGTCAATTTCTAGGAAACAAGCTTGTGTCCTGGTTCAGTAAAAAGCAAAATTCAGTCTCTACTTCCACAGCTGAAGCTGAATATATTGTTGCCGGCAGTTGTTGTGCACATATTTTATGGATGAGAAATCAATTGCTAGACTATGGTTTGCAAGTTGAGAGGATTCCTATTTTCTGTGACAACACAAGTGCAATTGCCATCACTGAAAATCCAGTACAACATTCAAGGACAAAGCACATAGATATCAAGTACCATTTCATAAGGGAACATGTAATGAATGGTACCATGGAGCTATATTTTGTTCCAAGTGAGAAGCAACTTGTAGATATCTTTACCAAGCCACTGGATGAATCCACCTTTTCAAGGTTGGTAAGTGAGTTAGGTATGCTTAATTACTCTTAAATCAATCTGAGTTATTTTGCAAGTTGATATGCAGCCAGAAATTTAATTGATTTTTCAGTCTTGAATGAAATTTTGGCTAAGTCAAAATTTACATCTCGACGGATGACCCTTATCCATCGAGTTTGGTCATCCGTCGATATACGATTTGCTAATAAAAATCAATTACTTTTCTGGAATATTTTATGTCTCGACGGATAACAGTCTATCCTCATCAGTCGAATTATCTTAATCTCATCCGTTAATTCCCTGTACATTATCCATCGAGTATACTTACAGTTTGTAAGCATTACACGACGAATAATGGGTGGAATTTTTACAGTTTATTTTTAAACGGCTATTTTAGGCAATTACTATTGGTTACTTTATTTTACTTTATCATTTTTATCAGTTATTTTTGAGATAGTATAAAAGCTTATTTCTTTGCAATTGCTTTTCTTTTATCATTCTCAAATTCAACTGCTCTAATTTCATTCTCTCTCAAGCACCTACTCTCCTTCTCTTCAAGTTCTTATTCTCTAACAATGGCACTTGTAGTACAGATCATGTCTCAAAGTGGGTTCATTTATGAGAAGAACAATTTCACTGCATTAGTTAACAAGGGTATTCAGCAATCAGATGACTATCACAAGATGATGGAATTTGTGAAGAATTGCAAGCTCAATTATGTCATGCTGGAATCACCCACAATCTTCTGTGAAGTTGTTGAAGAGCTGTGGACCACTGCTACCTACAACTCTACAGATAAGACCATCACTCTAACCATCAAAGGTAAAGAATTATGTATCAATAGTGATGTGATAAAAGCATGTTTTAAAATTCCTGATAACAATGTGACTTCACCACACAATGACACTGATATTATAAATATGCTTAATTCCATGCACTATGCACTTCCTACTTCTAAACTGAGTGATATTAGGAGAATGGGTCTTAGTGGAGTTTCTTGTGTGATGTAATTATAAAGGTTTTCTCAGGAAAGATCAGTAATTTTGATTCAGTGAATATTTCCATGCTTAACATGCTATATATGCTAGTTACAGATAAATTTTATAATTTCAGTGACCTTGTTTTGTTTGAGTTAGGTTTTAAATTAGGTGAGTTAGCTAAAAGAGGTAAGAATGTGTATTATGCTAGATTTCTTATGTTATTGGCTAACCACCTCTGTGAAAAGATTGTGCTTGAGAACCCTAACAACAAACTGGATTGTTGGGTTCAAGAGAGAAGGCTCATTGCAGATCTGAACAGGGCCAATCATCACAATGATGTGCCAATGTTCTACTTCCCTGTAATGCAAGCACCTCAGGTAAGTGAGGTAAGTTCATCCATCCCTACAACTCTTCCAACCTCCACAATTTCTTTGAGTTCAGAAGTAGTTATGGCAACTGTGACAATGACCAAACAGTTGCCTACCAAAGCTGTCAGACCTACTACTATTTCCAAATCCAAATCAAAGAAAACCCCCTCTGGTATCTCTCAAAAGATGCCAGTTGAAAAATCCACAAAAGCCAAAGAGGGGAGTGTGAAGGAGGGTAAGTCAGGTGAGGGAAGGGGTGAACATAAAAGAAACCCCAAGAATAAGGTTGGAGAGTTGAGTGAATCCCAGCCTAGCCACACTGCAGTTTCCAACAAACTGCAGTGCTTAAAAAGGACAGCTCACTTCTAGCTGCATCCTCCCAAAAGGATGTAGCTATTGAACAAAGCTCTCAACCAAGAGCACAGGCCAAGAGGGTTAGGGACACAAGCTCACCCCAAACTTATGCCAGAAAGAAGAAATCAAAAACCTCTGGGGATGCACAGGGTACACACACAGTGCAAACTGGTGCTAAAGACACAGTCACTGCACCTTCACAAATTCAGCTGGATGTGGCTCCAATAAATGTGGAGTCACATCCAAAATCTTTAGTTATAGAAGCACCTCAAACACCATACTCACCAACAAATTCTCTGGATGTAGATATGATAAACACATCAATTCATGATTCCCCTTCTTTAACTCTGTTGGGGAAGCCAAAATCTAGTGCAAGTGAGCATCATCTTTTAGATGATTTGTTGGCTCACTTGCCAATTCTTTCAAGAACTGTTGTGTCATCTGTGCCTAAAATATCTTCAATCAGCACAGAGTCAACAATAGTTTCTATTCCCACCTCATTCATTTCTACTCTCTCGACGGATATTGCTCATCCGTCGAGTAGTGATTGTATCCCGACGGATAAGCCTAACAGCAGTTATCCGTCGGATAGCAAAACCACTCACTCGATGGATATCACCCATCCGTCGAGTATCTCTGCACAACTTCAAACTTCAATTATTTCAAGTGCAGAAGATTTAGTGGTTGTACAGTCACTCTTAGGATTGAGAGAGCAGAGTGTTTTGAGTGAGAGGCTGGTTGCTCCCAGGCAAAAGGAGAGGAAATGAGTGAAAATCTGCAATCCATTTCTTCAGGATTGGCAAAAGGGAGTGAGAGGAGTCCCACCTTAGTAGGTGAAGGTGAGGGTGTGAGGGTGGGGAGCCAGGGTGAGACCCTGAAGAAAGAAAAGAGAGAACATGAGAGAAAAGCAGGTACAGAGGGTATAAGGGTGGATCCAGCCATTGCTCATGAGTCAATGATTGTGGATGATGCTGACAAGGAAAGACAATTTCAGCAATATTACAAAGCTGTAATTGATAACATTTCCTTGGGCGCTGACACTTTTACTCATCCTGTGTCAGCCTATCAACTATTGGCTGCTCAGGGCAATGAGGAGGCAGAGAAGACTTTAAATCTAGTACATACTTCAGAATCTCTTCAAAGGGATAAAGCTGCTGTCAATTTGATGCCTCTTACAGCTGGTGAGCCATCTGAAGAATTTGGAGTGAATTCTAATGATGATGACTCTGTTGCATTTGATGAAAGCATGAACTTAGGGGGAGATGAAGGCCCAAGTTCTATTTCAGATCTACCTGAATGGGCATTGACAAAGGAATCTACACCAGGACAATTCAATGTATCCTTAGTCAAACAAATCATGTATATCCAAAAGGCTATTCAGAACACCTCCAATGCTGGTACCAAGGCTATTTTTCAAGCCCACCTAGATTCTCTACATCTCATGAAGCTACAACAATTAAGACAGAATCTGAGTGTGGATGAACTCAAAAAGGATATAGCTGACTTGAAGACCTACAATTCTGAGAAGCTGGATTCAATCATGCCCTATGGTACCATGCAGGATCTGCTACTGAGATTGAGAAGAGAATCAGATGCTGAAAAGAAGCTGACCAAATTGGAGGACAGAGTTCAAGTTATTGAAAACTATGTGGTCACCATTCTTCAAAATTAACAGTCTCAGACCAGTCTTCTAATGCAACTTGCTAAAGCACAAGGCTTTACCCCTCAACTTGATGATAACAAAAAGGGGGAGAAAGGACCAAGTGAGGGGGAGAAGCTTCAGATAAAAATCAGTAAAGTAATTGTGCCTTCAATTACTGTCTCAAAGCCACCAGTTGCATATGGTATAGATCTGATTAAAGCAGCAGCAACTAACTTGAAAGTTGCTGAGAAGGAAAAGTTAAGTTTGATCAACTGGGAGAAGATTGATGAGGAGATACAGGAAAAGTTTGAACTTGTCAAGGAGCCAGTTAAGTCAGCCATCCATCACTCTCAAGTCAAGCAAATTAGTGTGAATGAGATGAGCATGAACTATCTGGAAAGAGGATAATCTTCCTGCATCAAGTCTCCAAAGGCTGAAATGATTCTTAAACCAAGGGCAAACTTCTCAAAATTATCCTTGAAGAACCCCTTGGACACTGTGTATGAGACACCCAAGCCTGATGAAAAGAAGCTTCTGTCAAGATCAATTGTTTTCTATAAAGATCCAACTGATTCAGCTTCTAAAAGGAGGATTGCTAAGATATTCAGAAATGGGAAGGAAATTTGTGTGATAGCTGAACATCCTCAATTTGCTCAAGCAAAGAGAGAAGAAAAAGCCAGATTGAAGTAGGAAAAGAAGCAAGCTGCTCTAGATGCAAAGAAGTCTAAACAAAAGAAAGAGCAGATTGATATCCTGGTCAAGCTACAGGCTGTGAATTCATCTCAACAAATTCCCTCTCAACCATCTGAAGCTACTGAATCAAGGGAACAAGTTGAAGAACAGAAGAAATCTCCAAGAAAGAAAGAACTGGCTAAAAGAACTAAAAGGAAACTGAATATTGTTGACAAGGAATTGGAAGATCAATTTCCTAATGAATCCACACCAGCTACAACTCAAGCATCAAAGCCCTCTGTGGTATTTGAAGACATAAGGGTGGTGGATCCTTACAGAAATATTCATGGTGAACCTATTGTGCCCAAGGATGAGCCAATAGAATGGGAGAACATACCAATTCCAGACTTCAATCTACCAATCCTTAGCAAGCCAAAAAGGACAAAGTCAAGAGCGGTCAAGAAAGTAAAGCTGTCACCTCTAAAATCCAAGTCTGTAGTCAAAGCTCAGCCCAAAATCAATAAGGGAGACTACTTGTACTTGTGTGACATCAAAGAATTTTCTGATCTAAATCTCTATCTGGATGAAGTAGATGAAGTAAGAGGTATTGATGCATACAGGAACCTACCTGAAAGGTTGGTGTTCAAGTACAAAGGAGGAAAGGAGATTCAGTGACCACTTGACAGGATTCTTCAAGAGAGCCAAGCTATACTGATTAAAGTTTATTCATCCTTCAAGAAGAACTTTGGGTTCAACATCACTGCAAGAAGACTAGTATTGAAGAAGATTGAAGAACTAAGGAGTGTTAGAGCTAAAGATGCACTCCCAAAGACTCTAATAATCCCATACACAGGGTGAAAAGTGCATCTAAGGCCCTACTGGCTGATGGAGTTCACAGATGACAAAGGGGTGAGAAGATTCTTCAGATTAGAAGACCAATTGAGCATCTCCAGCAATGAGACTCTCTTGGAAATGCAAGAAAAGTTAAATCTCTCAGAATTTGATGAACTGGAATTCCACAGGCAACTCCAAAATCAGATTGATGAAAACAACAGAAAGCTTGGAAGAAGATCCAGACCTTCAAGAAACTAGAAAAATCTGCTCAGGCTATAGGAGCATCTTGAAAATGACTGTGAGCTAAACTTTGTACATTTTGATTAATTGAAGCACTTTTCAGTATTATCTACTTTTCTATAAAGCTGTATGTTTAGGGTGTTTTGTTATCATCAAGTATCTCTTAATTTATGGCTACAATTCCAGTAGACATAAATTGGGGGAGATTGTTGTGCATATGTTGTGTACTTGATGATGACATAAACAAAACACCTAAGTAGATTTTACTTAGTGAGACTCGACGGATAAGAATTATAGTCCCGACGGATAACTCATTATAGTCCCGACGGATGATGACTTATTATCCATCGAGTGAGTAGCTTATGTAATAATAAGTTTGTAGCACATTTCTGCATACACCTTTGTATAAATTATGTAGTAGCATATGAGTCATGTTGACTTTAACTAGATATGCAGAATAGGTTGATTAATTGTACATAGATGATGTCTTGTAATTCTGTATAAATGAATTGAAGTCAAGTGCCAAAATAGCTACCGACGAATGATTAACAAAGCCATCGACGGGTGATCAAATAGCTATCAACGGATATTCAATATAGCAGTCGACGGATGATCAATGAAGCCATCAACAGATGATCATAAAGTCGACGAATGATCATGTACTCAACGGATAAAGAATTCAAATATCAGTTGACAGTGACAGCATAGTCACATGCGTCGAAGTGTATGCAAATGGAATGAGGAAGCCTATTAACTAGGTAATAGAGAACAAAGTAACAAAGCATTAGACCCGATAGTTTTTATAATGATCCTGTCTTTTGACTTTGTAATCTTGGTATTATATAAACCAAGAAGTAGCAAATAGAAACTAAGATCTGAGATACAAAAAGTGAGAAACATTTGTAAGCAGAATTATTAGCATTTCTCTGTATTCTCAGTAGTTCATATTTGTAAGCAGCTGTGAGCATTCTTGCACACAGAGTTCTCTCGATATAATATATATATATATATATATCTGGTGGAATTGTTTAAATCCACCAGAAAGTTTTTAAATACTATTGTTTTTAATTACTTGTGTTTTGATTCACTTAAGTTTTTATTCCGCATTGTGCTAATCAATACACTTATATTTATATTCGAGTTTGAACATTTTTATTTTAAGAAAAAAGGTTCAAGAATTCCATTCAACCCCCCTTCTGTAATTCTTGCTATATTGTTAAGGGACTAACAAAGTCTACAAAAAGCAGCTTGAAGGATGTGCAAGATCAATGATGAAGATTAATGACAAAGGAAGATCAAAGTAAACACAGGATGCTAAGATATACTAAGCCTGAAATAGAAGATACACTTTTTTCTATAAATGGAAATGACAAGTGACTGTTTACTAAAGTTAATAGCATGTCTTATTGTACACTGTGTAAACCAGCAGTTAACTGCATTATAAAGTTAACAATGGTCAAAGTCAGTTGTAACAATTGAGATAAAAAAATCTTGTAACACTCTCAAGAAGAAGCTAAGCTCTTTCTTAACAAAGAGCCTAGAAATTTTGCATTAAAACATTCTTAATTTTAATATAAAATTAAGTGAGTTTTGAAAGAATTGTGTTTTTTATTTTTGCATGCATATCTTCTGCATCAGCACATTTTCTCTACAAGATTTATTTTACTTTGTTCAACCATAAATATTCAAGAAAAGCCTAAAAACATCCAAAAACACATTCACCCCCTCTATGTGTTATTCATTTCCTAACAATTTTATACCTAAAATTCTAATTAAACCTTATATAAACAATATTAGATGTGTATACTTATAATTTGTGAGTATTAATCTAATTATTCTTAAGGTCATAACTCGATCAATCGATTATTATATACAAACACAATTTAATATCATATTTGAACAAATTATTAATATAATAGTATTCACACTCAATTTTATAATATTTTTTAATAGAATTAAAATGAATTAATAATTTAAAAAAAACATGTTCAGAAAATTTAGAAATTCTAATGATAAAAATATTAAATTTTACTTTATTCACATGACCACTTACACATATATATTAAGTACTTGATTTAAAACTAACATGAATAAATTGCATGGTGATACTTGACTTAAAACTAACATGAGTAAATTTTATGATAATATTGAGATATGTGTTGATTGCTATATTCAGGTTCAATTTTTATAAATAGTCTATTTTAACAAAAAAAATTAATAAACATATCATTAAATTTATCATTGTACATGAATAAGATGGCTGGTCAAGTACACAAATTACATGATTTAAAATTAATATAGTTCAGTGAAATGGTGGTAATGAGGGGTGAGGTAATGGCTATACTCAGTTTAATTTTACGAGGCTTGTGAATAAATTTTCTAATTAGCAAACCAATGTTAAAGTTTAATATATATTAGGATTTTACAAAAAAAAAATTTTTTAATTAACATTGAAGTCTTAAATACATTTTAACAAAAATATTTAATTAAAAACTCATAATTATTAATTATATAAGATAAACTAGATGAATTAAACATTTGTATCCACAATTATATTTTCAAATTTTGATTAACTTATTTATTGAATTCCTTAAATTCTAACAATAGACGAGTACAATCTTACTACCCAAGTAAATTTTGTCGAGGACGTTTTCCACCAACTTTTATTATTTTTCAAACTTCTTTCATGTTCACACTCATCTTTGTTTGACCAACACAAAAAAATGTACATCAGTCAATTGCAAAATATTAGTCTGAAATGTCGCATTAAAGTATTATCTTCAAAAAAATGTATAGTTAAAAATTGTATGATGAACAAATTTTAAAAATCAGATCAATTATTTTTTTGAAAAGTATCGAATTTTCGTAATAAACTTAAATTTTCAAGACGTCGTCCATTCGACTAATTATTGATTTATGCAAAAGTTGATAGACTCCTCAAAATATGAAATTCAAAAAGATTCTATGGACATGAATCCAGCACCGTCTGTCTGAAGAAAATATTATATATTATTTGTTTCTACATCTCTATCGAAGTTGCTCAACTCCTGGAGAAATTTCCCAGAAGAGGGGGATGGTGCTGCCTTTACTCTAGTCACAAGATTTTATTGTATTTAAATATCCTCACAATATATTACTGCACTGATAATATAGATAGACACAGTCTTACTAATAAAAAATAATGGTATAAATATGAGGCTATCTCTGTCTCTAGTTTTATCAGTCATTTGATAAGTCAAAGATCATTTTATCAGCCTTCTCGGTTTCTCAAAGCTCCCTGTATCTCTGTTTCACACCTGTAAGTTTGTTGTTTTATGATTTTTACAGTTTCTAGATTTTTTTTTTATGATTTCACAGTTTCTATACTTCTTGTTTTTGATATCATCATAGCCCATATGCTCATTTATTCACCTTGTGTAGCTAGACTCTGTGATATTTGTATGCAAATCAAGATTTTTTTTTTTAAACTTGTTAATCTTGTATTTTCTTGCTTAATTCTTGGCGGGTCTTCATTTTCTTGGACTTTATAGCTGTTTGTTATATTTTATATCTGCTGTATGTTTATAAAGTCAGTTGCTTTTTGTTTGCAGTTTTGTTGTTTTTAGGTAATTTTGATGTTGCTTTGTTTTGCTAATTTAGCTGCTGTCTTTAATTTTGTTGCTTTTGCTATTCTGATGTTTGCTTGATTTAGGCAATCTTGTATATGTACCTGATTCTATTTGTAGCTGTACTATTAGTATTCAATTTCCTTACTGAACTGTGTATTGTGTAGTTGGATTTACTGGCTTGTTTAATGTACTTGAGCTTTATTAACTGCGATTCAACGATTTTGTGTTTCTTAGTTGTTTGTGCCTGTGATGCAAATTATGACAGTATAACATACTAGAAGTTGTTTTCTTGGTGTTTTCTTTTAGGTTTCTGGTTCAGTTTTGGGATTATTTGCTACATGGTTATGGATCCAGGTTTCAGTGATTTGTCTGATGTGTTAATTGGTTTTGGTTTTGATGATGAGTTAGTTTCACCAGATTCTGATCTGTCTCATAACATCATGAATGGGTGCAAGTTCAAAGATGAATCTTTAGGTCTTAGTTTGTCGGATATTCCTATTAATTCACCAGGTCCTGACCCTAGGAATTCTAAGCTGCCTTCTGGTCTTAGTTTATTGGATATTCCTACTAATCCACCATATCCTGACCCTAGCAATGCTACACCATCTACCGGCAGTTCAGAAACAAACTCTTCTGATGATGGTTTGTTTTCTGATGGTGTGCTAAAGTTCCTTAACCAGATACTTATGGAAGATAAAATTGAGGAGAAGCCTTGCATGTTCCATGATCCCTTGGCGCTGCAAGCAGCTGAGAAATCTTTCTATGATGTCCTTGGCAAGGAATACCCTGCTACTTCCCATCAGCCCCTGGTTGACATAAATTGCTGTATTGAAAGCCCAAATGGAATTATCGGATGCTCAAACGGCAGTATTAGTGGAGGAAACTACATTGATACCCAGTGGGTTGGTGAGTCCACATATCACAGTACATCATCAAGTTCACTGAGTTATCCTCAAGAGAGCAGTTTGCAATGGTCATTAAGTTCGGTAGAAAGTTTCAATAATAGTGTCAATGGTCCAGCAAATCTTTCTGCAAGCGCCGATTTGATTCAGAATATGTTTAATGATAGCGAATCAATATTACAATTCAATAGAGGAATGGAGGAAGCTAGTAAATTCCTTCCTAACAGCACGAAGTTAGTTATTGACTTGGATAACTATGCATTGCCTCCAGATAAGAAAGAAAGCCAAGCTGAATTCAAGGCAGAGAAGGACGAGGACATTGCCCGTAGTTCAAAGGGAAGGAAACATTATCAGCGACAGGATAGTGTTGTTTATGAGAGGAATAAGAAGCATTCGGAGGTCTATGTGGAAGAGGATACTGAACTACAGGAAACTTTTGATCGACTCCTGCTTTGCGGGCCTCAGTTCAAGAAAGAACCAGTTGAAGTTGGGCCGGCCTTGCATGAAAATGAGCAACCTGGACCAAAGGTTGGAAAGAGTCGTTCCAAGAAAAGAGGCAGTATGACTAAAGAAGTGGATTTGAGGACTCTTCTGATCAGCTGTGCACAATCTGTAGCTTCCGGGGATCGAAGGACTGCAAACGAACAACTAAAGCAAATCAGGCAGCACTCATCTGCCACTGGTGATGCGACTCAAAGGCTGGCGGATCTCTTTGCTAATGGCCTGGAAGCCCGCATGGCTGGAACAGGAACCCAGATCTATGCGAGCCTAGCTAACAAGAAGATCTCGGTTGCTCAGAAATTGAAAGCATACGAGGTTTATCTCTCAGCCAGTCCATTTAAGTATATTTCAATGTACTTTATAACTAAAATGATTTTAGACAAGTCTTCAAATGCTACAACACTCCACATTATAGATTTTGGTATCCAGTACGGTTTCCAGTGGCCCATGCTTATCAAACTTCTTGCAAATCGATCTGGTGGGCCACCTAACCTTCGTATTACTGGAATAGAGTATCCACAACCAGGCTTCAGACCGGCAGAAAGAGTGGATGACACAGGGCGTCGTTTGACTAATTATTGTGAGCGTTTTGAAGTCCCTTTTGAATACAATGCTATAACAACACAAAAATGGGAAACTGTTAAAAAACAGGACCTCAACATTAGGAGCAATGAGTTTGTTGCTGTGAATTGTCTTCACCAGTTTAAGAATCTGGCCGATGAGACAGTTGTGCTGGACAGCCCAAGGGATGCCGTTCTAAAATTGATTAGGAATTTAAATCCTGATATTTTTCTTCATGGTGAAATTAATGGAAGCTATAATGCTCCCTTCTTTGTTACACGTTTCCGGGAAGCCCTCTTCCACTATTCTGCGTTATTTGATATGTTTGAGAATACTATACCACGTGACAACAAACAGAGATTGGATTTCGAGAGAGAATTCTATGGGCGTGAATGTATAAATGTGATTGCATGTGAAGGCTTAGAAAGGGTAGAGAGGCCGGAGACATACAAGCAATGGCAGGTTCGCACGACGAGGGCTGGATTCAGACAACTTCCATTGGATCGGGAACTCATAGAAAGTTTGAGGTGTAAGGTCAAGTCAGGATACCACAAGGATTTTGTGTTTGATGAAGATGGTAACTGGATGCTGCAAGGGTGGAAAGGTCGAATTCTTAATGCTGTTTCCTGTTGGATACCTGCATAGAGGTTGTGACTGGTTTTAAAATAGAATATCAGAGGCCTAAGCTAGGATGTTGAGGTCTGTTGTAAGATTTAAAGATATACATCATATCTTCAAATTTTGTTCTCAAGTCAGGCTCCAGATCTGTATTGCAATTTTCATTCTTGTGGTGTAAGCTTTTCTCTTGCTTTTGGTGTATGTAGTTTTGTTATATGCTAGTCGAGAAGGTCCTTAAAGTTGCAAGTTTCTTGTCGTAAAACATTGTTCGTGCATCCTGTAAGATATAGGTCTTAAAAGCCGAAAGTTTCTTGCCATAAAACATTGTTCGTGCATATTGTAAGATATAGAGAGATAATCACATGTAAAATAATGTTGAAACTTCAAGATTTACTAGCCAAAAGACTACTGTTTGAAGACTATAGCAAGTATGAGTTAAGAAATATGGTATTTAATCCAAATTCTAAACATGGGAGTGGCGGAATCCAATCATGTTATTCTTTCGTAGCATCACCGAAGTGTCTGCAATTTATGCCATTACTTGTAGATTTTGTACACAGCTACTCGATAAATTTGTCACAACATCCATCAAATCTCATCTTCCAAAACTTTTGCATGACAATTGTGGAAGGCTGGGACTTCACAAACTATTCTGGAATTATAGTCTCCCTTCCAAATTTGGAGCTATTTATTAGCGGATTAAGGCAATCTTCTTAATCGGTTTCTTCACCTATATCACTCGATGCCTTCCACATTTTACTGAACAAAAATACAGTATTTCAAGTATTATAGTTAAACATTGATATGATGATTATGAATGACTGCCCCAATATACTACTGAAAAATGTAAAGTATTACCATATCAATGTGCAACTCCTTTAGTCGAGTTTGGAGAGATCACAGTGATGCACCGTGCATACTGATATTTACACAGTTGGTCATCGCACGTTTGAGTTGGACATAACTGGTACATCACAATTTTTGTAGTTTCAAAGCTGTTTTACATGCAACTGACAGCGCTCTATACAGTGTATAGTTCATGAATACAACATTTATATTGAATGACACAACACATCAATCATTAATCATTTTGCACCCTTCAGATAGGCATTCAAATTACAGGATGCAATTTGAATGTGAAACACAGACTTCAAACATGAACACTCGATGCGAATTAGATTTCAAAATTTAAAGTATAGAAGGTTCCAGGATGGCAAAAGGGAGTAATATTTTTCAACTTCTACAGCATAAATATTCCCAAGAGACCTTGCACCAGTAACAAGTTTTGACCATTTGTATAATATGGTCGATAAAATGTTGCATTTGGTTCCCAATGAGAGAAATTATATTGGAGTAAAAAAGAATAGCATTGCGGGATCAAAAGGGAAGGGTCTTTTTCATGTACTAACCAGTTGAAGTTCTGGTTTTTCCATAAAAAAAACTCCAAGCATAACATCAAGGCAAGTGCTTATTTTTCTCCGTTAAAAATATAAGTAACTACCATCATAGCACGGAAGGATTACAATAGGCTGTCTAAACTTCATACAAAAAACTGTTACTGCAATAGCTAAGCATGCCTCCTTCAAATTCAGGTCTTACATAAAATAACCATGAGCAAAATGAGTTTTACTGTTCCAGTCAAACTTGTTTATCAAAAAACTCTATCTTTCTCATACTATAGGGGAACTCTAAATTAATCAACCCCATAATACATTCAGTTTGACAATAAATACATAAATATTTCTTCAAAAGAAAAAACATTACACAAGCTCACATATGCTTAATATGAAGCTATATAGCAATGAACTTTCACATGTCAAAGCATGTAACAACAAACTGATATTCTATGGATTTCCTCACCTGCTTCGATTATCCTCGTCTGTTTTGAGGCTTGGGAGGCCTTAGCACGTTCCAATCCAGCTTTCCACGCTTCTGTTGCTTGTTAAAATTTCTACCATGTGGTGTCGGTGCTTGATCTCGTCGATTATTGTGGGGTGATTCATCAGGATTCGACACTTCGGGAGTTACTTCAGCATATTTCCTTTTAAGGTCCTCACTGGAATTACTATCATTTCCATCTATCTTTAAAGTTTCTGATCCACCCTGGCCAGACCCATTCTCTCTGCAAAAATAAAATTGAGGAAAAACAAAGCATAGGTTATTCAAAGTAATTAGTTCACTGCGCCAATTCACATATAACTGGTGTTTGGCATGGTCTTTTTTTATTATGGACAAAGGATCAGATTTTTAGCATCTAAAATGGACAAAACACCAACCTATTGGAGATTCCACCATGGTTACTAGAAGTTGTACTTGAACCCTCCGGTTGTTGAGTGTTAGCAGCTTCTCCATTTAATTTCTACCAAGACCATGACATTAGTCGAGAAGATATAAGACTACAAGCCAACTAATTATATTTTGGACAACCATTATACTCACATCAACAGAAGGATTGAAACTTAAAAATGACATCCGTCCCCTTGTGGCACCTGGATGAGGATCCCCTTCCACAATGACGACACTGCAAGTAGATATATCACATAAGTACTGGATTGCTGGACATGAGATGAACTAACAAAGGGATTGCAATTATAGAGGTGAAACTAATAGTCTTTACAAGAATTGAGCAACAAAAAGCTGTCTAAATGTTTAAGGTATGTTCCTTATTTGTTAAACTAAATTGGAAAGTTGAAACTTATTCACATATATTTAAAAACTATAACAAATTAGAGAATTGATGATGACAGTCCAGAACTTAAGATAAAAACATGATTTGATCTACTAGTACATTATATACTCTCTCCATAAAGAACCAGTGCTACAGTGATACACCCTACAAATGCTTATGTAGTAACACAGTAGAAAAAAAGAATAAGACAGATGACATTACATGCTCAGACAGGAAAAACCAGCCATGAGAAAGAATAAGGAACATAGCAAAAAGTCTACAAGAAAAAGTTGCACCTTCTTATCTAGTATTAATACAGTAGTTACAGTAAATGGGTTATTTGGATAGCTAAAATAAGTTCAATGATGCACACAATAGCATCTGGACAGTATCACGATCTAACAGGCATACTCGGCTGATTTTTGAAATGTCAGAAGAACCGCACATGGGTAATCTAGTTTCTTCACTGTAAAATCTTATCGTACAAATAGGTAGAACTATATGGTGATTAATCTAGTTTTTTGTAGCTTTAGAGGAATAGAGTCGTCAAAATATTAATGATCTACAAAGCATACTAAATCACATGTTTATCTTAACTTCTTTGTATGTCAGAATACGAGCCAATAAATGTGCAGAATGTATCACAAGTGCATGAACAGTGGTCAAGCTGGTTTCCGTGCCGACTTTCGAATGACCCCTTATCGAGCATTATCTGGACAGCTACCCCCCACTTACCAACAATCAATTTGATGCAACTAAGGACCATACAGTCAGGTTGGCAGAAAACTTAAGTGCAACAACTCATGAACGAGAATTGATCGAAAGCTTAATGATACGGAATGAAAGTATAAGAAATCTTGTGAAATTACTAAACAGTTTAGTTATACTTTTTGCAGAGAAATTACTGTATTTAGTTATATGATCTAAATGTGGGGTTAGGGGTTATTATTAAAAGCCCAATTGTATTGGACCTCAGTCCATTGAGTTATGTTAATATGTTTTCTATAACCTATAAAAGTATTAACCCCCACATTATTTTGATTACTGAATTTATTAATTCAGTCTCTTGTTCGTAAGTTGCGATTCGTAGTTATTCCCCCTTCGTCGGGAAACCCCTATTATATTGATCCTTTCCGCGGTTGAATTACCCCAAATTTTTTGTTGTTTAGATTCATTTATACATTTTTTAAAAAAGCTATCCTACATCACCAAAAAAATGATAAAACTCTTCGCTCAAGTCGACCACTACAAAAACCATAAGCTTTCTCATAAATTTTATGGTCCATACAGGGCGAACAGGTAAGTCCACAATGTAGGTTTTCGATTGAAATTTTGTACTGCTTTAAAATCCCTTAATGTATTACGACTAATTAGGCAGGTGAACAGAAAGTTCTACAAAATACATAACTGGGGTTCGAAAAAGATGGTGGTACAGTGGTACTGCGCTAACTGACCCGCCATTTCTGTTTACACGAGAGGTTAATTTGACATGAAAAAGCAGACCTACAACTATGTCCGTTTTTTTTTGCTGACATACAACTACAGTATTGATCCGGTGGGAAGATGCATCTCATTCTCTCTAAATTTTTAATCCTAAGTTACAAGGAACCCTTCAATGGGAGGGGAACTCATCAAGATTGTTAAAAGCATGAGAAAGCCTAGGCGTGCGATGAAGAATGGAGACTGAAGAAGTTATAAGAAGAAAGAAATTGGAACACACCGAGCAGATGGGGGTAAAATAGCATGAAAAAAATGTATTACAGGTATCTTATACTGCAGTACCTCGACGATTTTGACCAGAAAATACACAAATTAGCTACTTAATTAAATAGTTATTAATGATACAATCTATTTGTAAGGAACTGTCTGGTCACAACCGAGAAAGCTAATAAAGTTGTTCGTGCCTTTATTAGTTTATCAATAAATTTAAGAGTAAGACAGTACAAAGAGAAAGCTATTGTGAGGAGTTTCAGAATTGGGCCAGCGGCCAACAAATTTTTTAAAAAATAGTTCCAACTATGCTTCGCGCCTGGTGCCTTTTTCAAGACGCCTCGCCTCAGGCAACCTAAGCAAGGTTAGTGCAGAAAAGCACCTCCCAAATAAACGCGCCTTTAACAACAGCCCGAGTTTTAGTTTAATTTCCGTTTCACTAAGTTTTTGTATAGTTTCTTTACGAAATAACCATAATGCTAGTAACAGGCAACACAGTAATTGCAGCACACCAAACATTCAATTCTAAACAACCAAAAAAAGAGAGAAAATAAATTAGTACCATTTTCGGGGAATGCTCGAAGCTGGAAAGTTTCCATCAGGAACCACCACTACTTCCTCTTCTACTTTCTTAGATATCTCTTCTCTCTGAGTAGCCCTTTGCATAAACTGCAATAAAAAACAACAATTTTCACACATTAAGCCAAAAAGATTCAATCTTTATCTAAGAAACTGCAAAAAAAAACAATAATGTTCACAAATTGAGCCAAAAAGATTCATTCTTTATCTAAAATCTCCAGACCCACTTCGAATTTTCACACAAAAATCATGTTTGAATATTAAAAATCAAGAATATGCAAGATGGGTATTTTATATACCTTCAAGTTCTTTAAAGTGCTTGACATCTCACGCTTAGCCATTGCAAATTGAGCTAGCTATGAACAAGCTTCCCCCTTTTTTATATATTTGTGTGTGTATATAAGGAGGTTCTGTTGGGCGGATTAAGAGGCGAGGGTTTCAGGAGAGGTCAAGACAAGCTCAATTACAACATCAAACCAAAACTGAATCCGTAAGTGAAATATTTTTTCTTTTAAAAAAAAACAATTGATTTGTTTTTTCTTCAAAAACAATAAATAATTTATATTTATAATTATTTTTATCAATTATGACTTATATTTCTTTTATTAATTTCTTTTTTCTAATCGGCAAGCGATTGATCAAGAATGATATACATCTAACAGGGCGAAAAAATCGATCAAATCACGACTAAGCGAGACTCAGATGTTGTCCCATTGACAAAAGTCACAAAACAACTCGCTGGACTGTTATTTCGGCTGAATAAACTGAACAGTCCAAAATCTAATATATAATTGGTTTAATTTTTTGCAAGATCATAGAATTCGAAAATTGGATCGTCTCCGTTATATTTGTCAAAATTCGAGTAATCGGTTAACTTTTCAAATATTCGTTTTCAGGCTTTCAACATCCAAGTACTCGATCAATTACTCACTTAAATCTGAATCGGTTCAACTCTAATTTAAAAATACTCATTCGAATTGATATCTAGAATATTGATTTTTTGGTAATACAAATGTAATAGGTTGAGTTAGGTTTTAAAAGATTTTAATCCAACCGGTTATATGATTACAATAATAGATCCATTACAATTTAACCCCATCCATTATTTTACCCCGACAAAAGTTGGATCACTTGTTAAAAAATTAGGTTTTAAAATTATAAATTTGAAAAAAGTTTAGTAAGGGTCCCAAAAGAAAAATTGGTAAGCACTAGGTTCTCACAAAAAACGACAACTTTTAAGCAAATTTAGTGTTAAAATGGTAGCAAAAACCTACCCAAAATTTAAAATATAATTAATTATATTGTATGATTTATAAAAAAAATTAAAAAAATTGTCGCTAAAATATTAGAAGTCAAATACATACTCAAACTAGAAGTTAGTTGTCTAGTATTTTTGATTTTTATATTAAATACTATTTCAACCTACACGAAAACATAATTAATTTTGTTATATATTAATTATAAATATCTTAAATTTATATTAAAATCAAATATTTATATATTATCTTATCCGAGTTTTATTGCTCCATAGCTTAGAGCAACTCTAACAGTCTCATGTTAACCTTAAAAATATAACCTTAAAAATAATATAAATAAATAGGATACTAGTTATTTAAGACATTAGAGGAGGACAACTCCAATAACAATCCCTACTTTCGTTCCTAAATATTAAAATAATAATAAATTCAAATCCTATTTGTTATAATAATGATTGTCAAATCTTACTAAGTAAGACTTACAGTACTTATTAAGGAAGACTCACGATACTTATCAAAAAAGACTTAATTTAATATTGGAAGATTGTCACAAAAATCAAGATTTTGTTAACATGACTAAGAAAACTTACCTATTAAGTTTTCTTATTGATAAAACTCTACTACAAATAAAAATTTTGTCTAGTCATTTGTACTTGTACAGTCACATAAGAAGTAATAATACTTTTGAGATCTCTCTCTTTCCTTCTCCATTTCTTACTCTATATTTATAGTTTATTTATAACACGTTATCAGCATGAGTCTCTGCCAACTGAAGCTTGATTCTCGAAAGAGGTACGACTTATTCTGACTCACGAGTCTCTATCAACTAAAACTATTTCATAAAACATGTACGATTTCTTTTATTCATTTTATTCTAGTTATTGTTACATATTTATTTATGTTACTAATTGAAAAATATAAAGATGGCTCTACCGTCAAGTAATATTACTATAAAGATGGAGCTGCCGTCAAGTAATAATCAAAAATTTTCTGGCCGGCTATGTCGTCGTAACTTTTGTATAAAGTTATTATTTCAACTTGCTTGTTTAAATATTATATGACATATTATATCTTGTTTAAAATTTATTCAGAATGGCGAATCTTGCAAAATTAGAGTTTGTTGCCTTGGATGTATCTGGGGATAATTATATATCTTGGGTAGTCGATGCTGAATTACACCTTAGTGCTAACGGATTAAAAGACACAATGGTGTTACATATTGAATTCTCAATGATCAGAAGAAGCTCAAGATCTGGTTGTTCGGGTGTCATCAGTATTTGATGTGTCGTCAGGATTTGACACATCATCAGCATTTGGATGTCATTAGTATTTGAAGACAGTTAACTTAGAAGATTTGTTCTGTTCCTTGTATTGTGGAGTAGATATCTTTTACACTTGAGTTATAGGATTTTATCTATTCAGTTGAAGATATGTATCAGTTTCAGTTAGTTTTTGATAATGCATATCTTAGATTGATTTGTTGTAGCTGTGTAGTATATAAACACAATTTAGGTCATCATGTAGTGTATCGATCTCGAGTATCATTCGACCTATCAGCTCTCATGAATATCAGTATTTCTTGAGAGAGTTTTGTAATAGTTTTTATCAGATATATAAAAAGTTGTTATATTTTATTACTTGTTCGAAACAATTATACAATTGTATTCAACCCCCCTTAAACAATTGTATCTTCACTGGGCAACAATTGGTATCAGAGCTCACTGATAAACTTATAATCAGAAACGATCTAAACATGTCTCTGAACAAGTATGAAAGTATTAAAATTCTCATTCTGAAAAAGACTGAATATCCTACATGGAAGGTAAAGATGCTCATGCACCTCGAAACTACAGATCCAGATTATCTCGACGTGATTAATGACGGACCATACATGCCAATAAAACTGGTGTCTGCAACTCCTACTGTTGCTGAACACTATCAGCTTAAGGAGAAGAGTGAGTGGACACCAGAAGAGAAAGCAGTTGTGCTGAAAGATGCAAAGGTAAGAAATATTTTGCATAATAGTCTTGATTTTGTGATGTCAAATAGGGTGATAGCCTACATGACTGCCAAAAAGACATGGGATGCTCTTGAAACTCAATGTTAAGGAACCATAACCATCAAGAAGAACAGAAGGGCTGTTCTGATTCAAGAATTTGAACACTTTGAGGCCAAGCCTGATGAAAGTCTCACTGACATATATGACAGATTTCTGACCCTGCTCAACAATCTTTCTTTGGTGGGAAAGGTGTATGATCAAGAGGATTCAAACACCAAGTTTCTGAGAGCCTTAAGTGAAGAATGGGAGACTCGGACTTCAATCATACGACATCAGTATGATTTGGAAATAATTACTCTGGATGGAGTCTATGGCATGCTGAGAACTCATGATTTGGAAGTCCAGCAAAGGAAAGAGAGGAAAAACAGCAAAGGGAAATATGTTGCTTTAAAAGTAAATGATAAAGCTTCAAAAGAAAAGCCTGTTGGAGTTATAAGAAAGAAGAACAATTTTCCAGAATCAGATACTGATGATTCATCATCAAATCCTGATGATGATACTAATTCTGAAGTTGATGAGAAAATGACAGATTCTGATGTCATGCAAATGGCCGCATTGCTGGTTAAGGGCTTCAGGAGGATGCAATTCAGGAAGTCTAAGAACAATAGAAGCTTCAGGAAGAAGTTCACTGGAGGTGAAAGGAAGTCAATTGGAAGAAAAGATGGAAATGATTCTAAAGCTGGAAAGGTAGATATGAAAAATATCAAGTGATACAACTGTGATGAACCTGGTCACTTTGCCACAGAGTGTAAGAAAACAAAGCACGAGAAAGGGAAGAACAAAGCCCTGATCACATCAAGCAAGAATTTGATGGACTTCTCTGATTCTGAAAATGAAGACACATGTTATGCACTGATGGCTAGCTTTGATGATCCTGCTTCATCTGAGTCAAAGGTACCAACTTCCTTCTTCTCTTTTAATACTGAAGATATATCTGAATTGAAATCTATTCTTAAATCTCTGCATGGTAATTTTAAGAATAAGACTCTAGAAAATGATAGACTTATAACTGAAATTGAGATCCTGAAATCTAGGAATGAACAGTTAGAGTCTGACTTAATAAATCAGATAGATTTGAAGAAAGAATATGAGAGAGCTAAACATACAGTAAAGATTCTCGAGGCTAGATACAGTATGTTAGAGATAGATTTAGAAAATGGAAGAAAAACCTTTAAGGCCTGGACTGATTTAGGAAAAAAGGTTCATGAGATGATCTCAAAGAAAAACTGGAAAGAATGCCTAGGCTATAAATATGGAGTTAAAGATGTTGACACTGAAAATAAAATTTCCCTTAAAACTCCTGTTAATTTTATTTCTTCAGAAGCTGATGAACCCAAATCCGTCTTTGAAAAGGGTTTAACATCAGTATCACAAGAAAAATTGTTAAGTGATAAATCTCAAAGAAAGGAGAGCAAGGAAACCATTAAGACTATTAAGAAACAAAAGAACATAGGACTTTTGTCAGCAAAATAATTGAAAAAGAAATTATCTGAGGTTACTGACAAACCTTAAGTAAAAAGTCCTAAAAGAAACAAGAATGGTAAAAAAAGGTATTTCTAAGGATTCAAATTACAAGGTTGTTCCCAATGCTTCTAGAAAAACTTATTTTAACTGTGAAAATACTAATCATCTTGCTATTGATTGTAGGAGGAGTAAGAAATTGAAAATTGCAATTCATGAGTCTGATGTTAGGGGTAGATCAGTATTTTATAAATCACAAAATCCTTGTTTTCATTGTGGTAGTAGTTGGCATTCGATTTATACTTGTAGTTCTTATCACAAGCTGTATCACAACTATTATGAACCTTTGCCTAAATTTAATAAAGTTGCTTATGTGCTTAATTCTCTTGGTTCTACTAAATCTGCTTCTAACAAGACAAATCCTGACAAAGGAAAAATTGTCAGAAGTACTCCTAACACACAAAGGCTTAAGTTGTCCAAAAAGAGGGCCCAACAAGTGTGGGTCCTTAAAAACCCTTCTAATTAATTATTCTTCTGATTGCAGGGTAACAAGAAAAATACACTTGTCTTGGATAGTGGATGTTCATGACACATGACTGGAAATAAATCCCTGTTGTCATAATTTGAGAAAAAGGTTGGCCCAGATGTATCTTATGGAGTTGGAAATGTAGGACACACTCTGGGATATGGCAACTTGATAATTGGGAAGGTAGCAATAGAGAACGTAGATCTGGTGGATGGACTGAAGCATAATCTTCTGAGCATCAGTCAAAACACTGAAAGAGGTTATCATGTGGTATTTTATGACTCACACTATGAAGTTGTTCATAACAAGTCAAAGAAAATTGTCTTGAGATGATACAGACATGGTAACATATATGAAGCAAGGCTATATGAAAGTCTTGAAAAGGAAGCTACTTGCCTTATCTCTAAGGCATCAGTAGATGAGAGCTGGAACTGGCATAAGAAGCT
Source organism: Apium graveolens (assembly GCF_009905375.1). NCBI lineage: Eukaryota > Viridiplantae > Streptophyta > Magnoliopsida > Apiales > Apiaceae > Apium > Apium graveolens. The sequence goes on along the minus strand of NC_133657.1, from coordinate 153,687,702 downwards.
CTCACATCTTAACTTCAATTCAATAAATGAACTTTCCAAGAAGGAGCTTGTAAGAGGATTACCAAACATGCTATACTCAAGTGATGGTCTTTGTGATGCTTGCCAAAAGTCTAAACAAAGAAGAGTATCTTTCAAAAGCAAAATAGAATTCTCTATTTCTGAGCCATATCACATGCTACACCTGGACATTTTTGGACCAGTGAACATAATGTCCATCAACAAGAAAAGGTACACACTCGTAATTGTTGATGATTTTACTAGATATACTTGGGTTTATTTTCTACACAGGAAGGATGAAATTCCAGAAATTCTTCTGGACCGCATAAGGAAAATTGAAAATGGATCCACCCATAAAGTGAAAACTCTGAGAAGTGACAATGGCACTGAATTCAAGAATTCAAAAATGGAGGAATTCTTCAAATATAAAGGCATCGAACAACAATTCTCAGCTCCTGGTACACCTCAACAAAATGGTGTTGTTGAGAGGAAGAACAGAACTTTGATTGAAGCGGGCAGAACTCTGCTAGAAGAAGCAAAACTACCCACTTACTTTTGGGCTGAAGCAGTAAACACAGCATGTTATACTTAGAATATCACTCTGATAAATAGACATGGTGTTACTCCTTATCAAATGCTAAAAGAGAAGAAGCTCAGTCTCAAACATCTTCATGTATTTCGATGTAAGTGCATTGTTTTGAGAACTCATACTGATCAGCTTGAAAAGTTTGAATCAAAGGCTGATGAAGGAATCTTTGTTGGATACTCACCATCAAGAGCATACAGAGTTTTCAATCTGAGAACAAACACTGTAGTTGTCTCCATCAATGTATCTTTTGATGATAAGAAGATTTCTGGTTTTACAGAAGATACTCATGAAAGTCTAATCTTTGCAAATGAAAATATATTGTTGGAATCTGGATCAAACTCTAATGAACTATCAAATCCTGATGATTCAAATCCTGATACTCCTTCAGATTCTGAAGATAATCATTGTACTAATGAACCTGCACATGTTGAGGGGGAGCAACATCAAGGATCAACTGATGGTACTAACACTGAAAAATCATCTCAAGGTTCTTCTCAATCTAATCTCTCAGAATCCAATGCTGATTCAACATCAGATGAACATGAGTCAAGTCCCAATATCTCATCAGGAGATAACATAACAAATTCAGGGGGAGCCTCAAATGCATTTGATGGGGCATACAATTCAGGGGGAGCATCTAGCTCCAGAAGGACACTTCTCAGTGCCAGAAAATGGACTAAAGATCATAATCCTGATCTGATCATTGGAAATCCTGATGATGGTGTAAAAACAAGAAGTGCAATTCAGAATGAATGTTTATATCATAATCTACTTTCAAAAGAAGAGCCAAAGAAAGTAGAAGATGCACTTAAGGATGCAGATTGGGTCATGGCTATGCAAGAAGAATTGAATGAGTTTGAAAGAAATGAAGTATAGAAGCTGGTGCCTAGACCTAAGAACATGTCAATTGTAGGCACAAAGTGGGTCTTTAGAAATAAGACCGATTCTGATGGAACAATCATCCGAAAGGCAAGATTGGTGGCTAAAGGTTATTCCCAACAGGAAGGTATTGACTATGATGAGACATTTTCTCCTGTTACTAGGATGGAAGCAATCAGAATCTTCTTGGCATATGCTGCTCACAAGAAGTTCAAGGTCTTCCAGATGGATATCAAGAGTGCATTTCTCAATGGAGAACTTGAAGAGGAAGTCTATGTTGAACAACCACCAGGATTTGTGGATCCTAAACATCCTGACTATGTTTACAGACTTGATAAAGCACTCTATGGACTGAAGCACGCACCTAGAGCATTGTATGAAACCCTTGCTCAGTTTCTACTTGAAAGTGGATTCAAAAGAGGTACAATAGATAAAACCTTATTTTATCTGAATAAAGGTAAATATTTGCTTTTAGTTCAAATTTATGTGGATGATATCATTTTTGGATCAACTAATCAAACAATGTGTGATAAGTTTTCAAAGTTGATGCAATCAAAATATCAAATGAGTATGATGGGAGAGATGAGCTATTTCCCGGGCTTGCAAATTAAACAGACTGATAATGGCATCTATATTAATCAGTCCAAGTACACAAGGAATCTACTGAAGAGGTTTAATATGCAAGAAAGTGCAACTGCAAGTACTCATATGGCAACTGCTACAAAACTTGATCATCATGAAGGTACAACAGTTATTATCACAAGCTACAGAGGTATGATTGGTTCTCTTTTATACCTAACTACTAGTAGGCCAGACATTATGTTTTCCACCTGTTTGTGTGTAAGATTTCAAACAAATCCAAGGGAGCCACATCTAATTGCAGTAAAGAGAATTTTCAGATACCTCAAGGGTACTGTTTCACTTGGACTTTGGTATGCAAGGGAAGCTGATTTTGCACTATGTGGTCATTCAGATGCTGATTTTACTGGATGCAAAATAGACAGGAAGAGTACATCAGGAAGCTGTCAGTTTTTGGGAGGCAGATTAGTCTCATGGTTCAGCAAGAAGCAGAAATTTATTTCTACTTCAACTACTGAGGCTGAATATATTGCAGTTGGGAGTTGCTGTGCTCAGTTGTTATGGATGAGAAATCAGCTCATGGACTATGGATTATCATTTTCAAAAATTCCTTGTGATAATTAAAGTGCTATTGCTATGACAGGTAATCCGGTGCAATACTCTCTTACAAAACACATCAGTATCAGATATCACTTCATAAGAGAGCATGTCATGGAAGGAACCATAGAACTTTATTTTGTTCCTACTGATCAGCAGCTGGCTAATATCTTCATAAAGCCATTACCTGAAGCAACGTTTACAAAGCTTGTAAATGAACTTGGTATGGTTAGTTGGGACAAATAAATTTATTTCGATTTATATTTGGTCAAATCCCGATGTAGACTGATCAAATCCTGATATGTCCTAAATGCTGTGTTTTAAGATATTAAGCCAGGAATATGTGATGTATTTTATGCATGATAAATTAAGTGAATTTATTTGCTAATTGTGCATGTATAAATAAATATATCATTGTCACCATTACAAATCAGTCTAGGGAGACGCGCCTTAACAAAATATCTTTTGGTTAATTCATTAAGTTAACTCTTCAGTTAATTATTAATCAAATCCCTGGTCTCTTGATATTCCTTCTCTATCTCACTCGGTTATTTAAATGACCACTCATCCTTAAGTCAATTCACATCTTCTCATACTCAAACACATCTCTTCATTTTCACTTCTCACAAACAATGGCGAATTCCAGCTGGTTCTACTGCTATGGCACAAATATTGTGACAATTTTTCGAAATGGAATCCAAACTCCATATCCCATCAACAACATTCCACACGACATCTGGATCCAACTTCCAGATGTCATAAAAAATGATCTTCTATTTTTTTAAAGAGAATTTCACCTCCATAATCTTCGACAGCAGGAGAAAATTATTCGTCTTGTTGTTCTCTTTGTCGAAAGTAGGAAGAAGCATTGAACATCCTCCATCTGTTTCTCTTCATCATCAGCTTTGTCAGGCTACTTAGACCAAGGCTGTTGATGTTCATCTTCTTAGACTAGGACTATCTTGTAATCTTTTTGCATGTAATCTACAAATTTCATGAAATGTACTCTTCTGATATATTAATGAAATTTTTTTTGATTGCAAGATTTATTCTATGATTATTTCGCTATTTATGCATGTGAATGTTCTTATTGAAGCCTGTTAATCTTTACATCATCCACTTAAAATGTATATCTTGATGATTATTTTGATTAAAATTATGGTATGCTAATAATTTGTGATGCTTTGACAAACAACTGTTGAATTCGAATCGACAAATCCTGAGTTTGTCAAATCCTGACAGAAATGAGGTCTTAAATACCGACGACAGGTCAGCACGTTCTAATTCAGATTATTAGTCTTAATTAATTTCTGAGTAGTTTTCTTACTGTAATTAATTATTTCACTTAATTATTGGTTAAGGGTGGATTATCTGATAAACAAATTTCTACAATTGTGTCTTGATATATTTGTATGTATTTTGTCTTTACTTCCGCAATTTACTCCACCGTCAAACTCTATTACTCAGTAATTGATACCTGTTCAAAGTCAAATTCACTAAATTACCTTCTTCATATGAATGTGTTATACTCCAGAGTAGAAAAGTTATAAACCCAGAAGAAATTATGTGACACAATTCATTATACACATAGTCTCACTGTGCACATCTCACTTATACTCTCTCTCACAAGCTATACACATCATGACAACATCTGAAGTTTCACCACTCTTCAGTCAAACCACTATAATTCATGGAAATACATTTGGTACTAACAATTACTTAGCTCTGCTTACACATCAGGAGCTACCATCATCTTTTCATGATATTCAAGATTTTCTCCTTCTATGTCCAATTGGGTATGCTCTCACGACTCCTGTCAAGGTGTCATACAGGGCTGTCATGCAGGTATGGAATACAACTTTGGTAAATTCAACAAACACTGGCTTTTTTTTTAAATATGAGGGCCAACAATATGAAGTTGATGCTGATATTCTGCTCCAAGCCTTGAGATTGCCTGCCCTTGATGGTGCTCCTGATACTCATACCATTGAGCAGTTGTTGATATGCTAAGGACTTTAGGCTATCAAGGAAAAATAACAACCATTGGAAAACATGCAAGGATGAAACTGAAAAGAGAATGGAACTTTTTCTTTGATTGCATCAATAGGTGTTTCTTGAATAAGATAACAATTTTTGATGCTCTTCCATCCACTTCTCTGAAAATTGGGTACTCTCTTCTTTACTCTGGTAATTTTAATTATGGTAATACTATGCTACAATTCATAATTTCTAGGAGAGCAGATGCTTCAGGAGTAATAGGGTATACTAGATTTCTACAACTGATTTTTAATTTTCTATGCCCTAATATTATTTTTGATGATGATGAATTACTCCCTGTTTTTCAAATTTCTGAGAAGGCTATCACTAATCATATTAAAAGGGATGAAAAGAATAAATTTTCAGGACCTCCCTTTCTTCCTAGAGAGATCAGGCAATTTCTGTTAAGAAATAGACCTACTCCTACCCAAGTGCCTGCAAATCCTGATGCTGGCACCTCTATCACAGTTCCTGATGCTGAGAACCAAGAAACCACCCATCTTTTTTCTAACCCAAGCACTTCTTCTTCTAAACAGCAAACACACCCAGCTTCTAAATTAGCCTCCTCTGTTGCCTCTCAAAAGACATCAGTTGTAACAAAGAAAAAGTTGTTTAAGAAATCTGTCACATCTGGACAGAAAGCTAAACAAGCCTCATTGAGTGAGAGTGAGAAGAAAGAAGACTGCTTTCCAGTCAGGAAAAGAAGACTGATCATACAAGATGATTCTGACTCAGATGATCAGATGCCAATAGGGTCTTTGTTAAAAATCAAGAAATCCATTGATCAACATCCTGCTGACTCTGTTGACACTACTGGAACGAAGGAGCCAACTACTGATGCTAGTACTCTGCTCGACAAGCTTCCAGTAATTGAAGCAACTGCTGAACACAAGAAAACTGCAAGGAGCCAGTTGAAAAGAAACAGTGAAGAAGTAGTTGGATACATCAGAAAGAAGAAGAAGAGTCAGCCTCTTGCCAAGGATGTCAGTACACAAGTACCTAAGTCTCAAAGGGATTTAGCACCTGCAACACATCTAGTCACACAAGAACCATCTTCTCAACGGGAAGATGCAGACACCGAGGCTGCACAAATCATTGTCAATATTGCTCAGAGTGATCTTCTTGCTGACTCTGTTCAACTACTACTGGAAAAGCAAACTCATCAGGAAATACTGTCAAAGGTGGATGCAATCATAAATGATCCTACTTTTTAGAAGAATACACAAGAACCTTCACCAAGCATTGCTGAAGCAACTCACATTTCTTAGACTCCACAAGAACCATCAGTTCAAAGTATTGATGATGGTCTCTCACCTTCTCCTGATAGACCAAATCCTGATGTTACAACAGCTTCTACTGGGAATCATCCTTCAACTACACTAGCTACTATTGATGATCCACTACTGATTGCTAGTTTGCAGAAACATCCTGATGTGTTGTTTGTTCCTTCACTTTCATCACTTCCACTTGAGGACTCACCTTCAGGTATTGCTAACTTACTCATATATTCTCATGTTTGTATGATTATAAATAATCTCTTCTTTGAGGTTACCTTTATTTATATGACAAGCATACAACTCTTCTCAGCCATCTCTTATTTCTTTGCTAAATGTGTGACTGAGCCTTTCTGTGAGACTGTGTGAAAATATTAGATTAATTTTTTTTGAGTGGCAGTCTCATGTACTGGCAAAAGGAGAGGTAGCTTTGAAACAAGAATTTTATAAAAATTTTCTTTACTTATAAAGTTTCTTCTGTGAGAATAATATTACTCTTAAAAGTAATATATTGTGTGAAAAGTGATGAGATCACTTGAAAATAATAGAGAGATTTAGGTGTTACCATGTTTCCATTTCAGGATCTCATCAGCCACAGGCACCTCTTGCAAAGGATTTCAATAAAGGCAAAGCAATTTTGCCTGATTCTGCAAATTCTTCTGATGGGTTGTCTGATTTTGATAATGACAGTGATGCAGATGATTCTGACACAGCTCAGCTTAAGTCTGCAATTGATGCATCTAAGAAGTCCAATGTTGGTTCTTCTTCGCAATTCAATGAAAATCCTTCTTATTACAATGCTGATGCTGAACATTTTCGACAGACAGAATGGGATTATAAATGGAAACTTGCAAATACTTCAATTTCATTTGCTATTGGCATGCAACATGTTCATCGTGCCTATAATGAAATTCAAGCTCCTGATCTGAAGTTACATCTTAAGGCCTCCACTATTTCTGTTAAAGGAATTCACTCTGACCTTGATGAAATGAAGAAGTCTCATGCTGCTGTCAATGAGAAAATTGATGGATTTTTGCTTCACACACCTACCTCAGCTAAATTCAAAAGTGTGAAAAATACTATCATAGATGTTGTTGAATCTCAACACAGCATGACCTCCCGA